>NW_027632853.1:0-56364 GCF_902686455.1 Sciurus vulgaris | reverse complement strand
TGGTGTCCCTGAGGCATGGGGTTGAGCTTCTCTGCTCCTGCTTCTTGGCCATTTGGAGTCTGATGAGGCCGTTGAAGTGGTGGGTTTTGACTCAAATGTCCTGATTCACCTGGAGCCCACACAGACACTGCCCCCCACGGCCAGCCGTGTCCCCCCCAGGGCCACTGTCAGGAACTTGGCGCAGGCCCAGAGGGGTAGGAGGGGTTCTCCCAGGGCCCTGCCCCCAGCTCGCCGCAGGCCCATGTTCCCCGCCTGCCTGTGGACTGGCAGCAGCGCGAGAACGCGCGGACTGTGCTTTCTCACGGTTCCAGTTACAAACCCGGGCGGGTTCAGTGGTGGGATTAACTGAGCGATCAGAATCGCCTTCTCTTGTCTCTCCTTTCACCTTGCTTTCTGGCAAGCACCTGCCTCAGAGCCGTCGGCCCCTCCCTCCTGGGACCAGGCACTCTCAAAACTACTGAAGGCCAATTAATTTGTCTCATTTACATGAAAAAGTGCAGAAGATGTCTTTTTACATAATTAACTATATTTTGCAAGTCATTAAAATTCTGCAGCCCTGCCCACAATAGCACCCTATTCACCACCAGAGGTAAGTGCCTGGGGGCTTGCGCCCCGAGGGGCCTCCTCATGCATATTCATGAGAAAAGTCTGCTGCCAGCTCCACGCTCCCAGCTTCCCGTCCCCTTCAAGGGGCTGGTTCCTGCTGAACTGGCACAAGGACTGGAGGGAGGGCTTTGGAGGGCCACTGGGGATCCCTCTGTGCCCAGCCAGCACAGGGCACAGCCCTGCCTTCTAGAATCTTCCTTGGTAGCCAGGTTAGTGGACAGAGCCCAGGGGTTCAAGGCAGGGAGTGGCCGCCTGCATCTCCGGAACCCCAGTCCTCCTCCCCCACACACAGTCCAACCTAGAGCTCCCTGCTCACTACCAGGTACGCCCGTCCCAGAAGAGGGCCCAGCCCCTTCCCGCGGGGCGCACAGGTTGGTGCACTCTGGGGCTGGAGGGGACACACCCTCCTCTCTGGTCACCCCAGAGGCTCCATCTCTGCAGAGTACCCAGCCCGGCAGGGTACTCTGGGGCTCCCAGCTGCTTGTCTTTCCTGCCGGCTCCTCCGGCTCCTCCGTGGGACGGGTAAACTCACACCCCACAGGGGCTTCGCCTTCGCAAGCCAGGTGCACAGGAGCTCAGGGTTCAGCGGGGGCCTGCGCAGTGTCCAGCAAGAAGAAGGCCCTTCCTCCCGTGGTGACTCCGAGGGCAGCCCTGGCTCCCAGGCTGGCAGGAGCTCCTCCTACCAGTCCTGCAGATATTCAGTCAACAAACACCAGTCCAGGCGCTCCTCTGCCTGCCAGTGCTCCCAGGGGGCTCGAGGGGAGAGAGTGTCCCAGGTCACAGTCAGGAGAGGGCCTTTGCAGGGGAACAGGGTGGCCGGGGCCAGAGGGGGGCAGCAGGCTCAGATCGGGGGTCCTCGGGCAGTGTGAGCCTCAGGGAGGATGGTGGGAGTGGGATCCCCGCAGATGGCGTGGCGGGGGCGAGCGGGGCAGCAGAGGCCCAGCCAGCCGCTAAGCCCTCTCCCCCAGGCCCTGCTGCTGTGAGAGCACTGGAGTCTCTCCGGGGGTCTGAGCGGCCCCCACGCATGGTGACCCCAACACACGGCAGGATGGTGCTCTGCGCTGAGGAGGAGGGGACAGTGGCCTCCGTCCTGTTGGAGGAACCAGCCGGGAGGCTCAGCAGCAGGGCCGTAGGAGGTGGCTGCCCCAGAGGCTGAGCACAGGGCAGGCGGATGCCCACAGAGCCCCAACAGCCCTTGTCCTGCAGCCCCAGGCAGGGCACAGAGGGCTCTGTGACACAGGGACAGGAGCCCCAGGAGGCCGCGACTGCACGTGACACAGACCAGCACACAGAGTGCAGGGCAGGCAGTACCCAGAGGCCTGGGTCACAGGCCCAGGAGGTGGCCCACCAGGGTCCTGCCAGGTGACCTGGCACAGGCCAGTCCTAGCAGAGCAGCCCTGGGGAACTGGGCAGCTGACAGCTGGAGGCCCCAAGGAGCATGGTGCAACGGAGGAGGGTGGCTTCCCCCAGAGCAGAGGAGGGCACTGCTGTCCCAGCAGAAGGCCCAGAGGCCCAACCCTTGACCCCAAGGGCCTTCGTTCCACATGGGTCTAGACTCCAGCCACACCCACCCAGAGTGCTGGTCCTGGGGACACTAATTAACATGATCACATTGTCCTGCTCCTGAGGGAGGCTCTAAGCCAGGGGAGCAGGGGAAGAGAGAGTTGAGACTCCGTTCAGCCACAGTCAACGTGAAAACACTCAGCTGCACAGAGCCTGAAGGACCAGCGGCCTGGTGACCAGTGCCACAGGTCTTCTGGCAGAGGCTGACGCCCTTCTGAGGATCGCCTGCCCCAGGCCCCCGGTGTACATGCCCTGCGACCAGAAACCCAGCAACCAGACTCTGCACAAGGAGCCAGTCAGAAGGACGCATACGCAGTGGGGAAATGACCAAACTGGGCAGCGAGCCCTGCCACCCGTCCAGGCTGGACCAACAGCCTGCCTGTAAATGTAGGACCCAGCCCACGGGGCTCCTCTTCTCCTTCATACGTGGACCTCCCTCCATGCTTTGTCCTCAGGATGGGCAGCACCTGTCCTGAGTGCTGTCCTGCCCCACGGCCCAGAGCCCACCTGAGAACCTCCAAGTGCAGCACAGGATGGCATCCTGGGGTTTCAGACACCAGGACAGAGGGGCTGTGGAGGAGGCTACCATACACCCGGGACCCAGCTCCTTCCCACCTGTGTTCCAAGGCCCTCACCTCCGCAGAGGTCCAACCAGGGTTCACTGTTGGGCCAGGCCAGGAGTCGGGGTCCTTGGGGTGTGGGGACATACAGACAATGCCCCAGACACCACGGGGGCATGAGAGAGGCAGAGCCCTGCCTGTGCCCGCAGCCTCCCGGAGCTCAGGCCACATGCCGGCTGCTCTGCACGGGTGCTCTGGCCTTGGTCCATCAGGCTGCGGGGGACATCATCCATCAGCCTGGCTGGCACCAGCACCTGCAGTCACAGACAGAAGGACCTTCTCTGTCCTTCAAGAAGCTACTGTGCAGGCCAGCCAGAGGCAGACTCATGCTGCACCCCTCAGGGTCCTGTCCCATGGTGAATCAGGGAGGGGTGCACCCGGCCTGCACGCAGCCACTGGGCCTCATCCAGAAGGCAGCCTGAGGGGGAGACCTGGGCAGGCCACCAGGCCTACTGGGTCACTCCTGAGGGCTGACTGCATTCCATTACTCGCTCTTCATTGTCCGCTTGAAACCAGTCGTGGTGAGAATTTACACCATGGGAACAGGCAGTGGCTAGACATGAGCTCTGTTGGTTTGTTTTCTTTGTGAGTCAATTGTCACACATTAATCAGCAACAACTGTGGCTGATAAACAAGTTCCCCAGCTATCACAATCAGCTGTGCTGTCACCATAGACAAAACACGTGTGACTTTCCACAATGACAGAACTTCCTGAATAACAATAAGGTCACAGGCTACACCACTCTCAGTGGCAGCAATTCACCAAGTACTCAAGGGTCATCTGTGGTCACAGTTGGGCAATCACAGGTTCTTCCATTCCATTGCAATATTAATTCTAATGTCCATGCACTCAAGTCACATGTCACACAATGACATATAAGTAGGTCATGGAAAGACTGAGAAAGGGTTAAGACAGCTGCAGGGTCATAGGATGCAGAGCCCAGAGGACAGGGACAGATGACTGTGGAGTCTCAGCACCACTGCCAGTGGTCAGTGAGGGTTTCCATGATCAGTCCTGCAAGGTTCTCAAGGCAGAGGGTCCAGATGGACAGGAACTTCAGAGTGTCAGCTTGGAGTGGGTCATGGGTCATTGGCACAACCTGACAGCTGCTGTCCTGTACCATGGAGTCATTAGGGCAGGTGCAGCCTGAGAGCTGCTGTTCTGCACAACATGGAGTCACTCAAGGCGGGCACAGCCTGAGAGCTGCTGTTCTATACCATGGAGTCACTCAGGGCAGGCATAGCCTGAGAGCTGCTGTTCTGTACACCATGGAGTCACTAGGGTAGGCACAGCCTGAGAGCTGCTGTTCTACACACCATGGAGTCACCAGGGCAGGCACAGTTGAGAGCTGTTGTTCTACACCATGGAGTCACCAGGGCAGGCACAGCCTGAGAACTGCTGTTCTACACCATGGAGTCACTTAGGGCAGGCATAGCCTGAGAGCTGCTGTTCTGTACACCATGGAGTCACCAGGGCAGGCACAGCCTGAGAGCTGCTGTTCTGCACACCATGGAGTCACTAGGGCAGGCACAGCCTGAGAGCTGCTGTTCTACACACCATGGAGTCACCAGGGCAGGCACAGCCTGAGAGCTGCTGTTCTACACACCATGGAGTCACTAGGGCAGGCACAGCCTGAGAGCTGCTGTTCTGTACACCATGGAGTCACTCAGGGCAGGCATAGCCTGAGAGCTGCTGTTCTGTACACCATGGAGTCACTCAGGGCAGGCATAGCCTGAGAGCTGCTGTTCTGTACACCATGGAGTCACTCAGGGCAGGCATAGCCTGAGAGCTGCTGTTCTACACCATAGAGTCACTAGGGCAGGCACAGCCTGAGAGTGCTGTTCTACACCATGGAGTCACTCAGGGCAGGCACAGCCTGAGAGCTGCTGTTCTGTACACCATGGAGTCACTAGGGTAGGCACAGCCTGAGAGCTGCTGTTCTACACACCATGGAGTCACCAGGTCAGGCACAGTTGAGAGCTGCTGTTCTGTACACCATGGAGTCACTAGGGTAGGCACAGCCTGAGAGCTGCTGTTCTGCACAACATGGAGTCACCAGGGCAGGCACAGCCTGAGAGCTGCTGTTCTACACCATGGAGTCACTCAGGGCAGGCATAGCCTGAGAGCTGCTGTTTTGTACACCATGGAGTCACCAGGGCAGGCACATCCTGAGAGCTGCTGTTCTACACCATGGAGTCACTCAGGGCAGGCATAGCCTGAGAGCTGCTGTTCTGTACACCATGGAGTCACTAGGGTAGGCACAGCCTGAGAGCTGCTGTTCTACACACCATGGAGTCACCAGGGCAGGCACAGTTGAGAGCTGTTGTTCTACACCATGGAGTCACCAGGGCAGGCACAGCCTGAGAACTGCTGTTCTACACCATGGAGTCACTTAGGGCAGGCATAGCCTGAGAGCTGCTGTTCTGTACACCATGGAGTCACCAGGGCAGGCACAGCCTGAGAGCTGCTGTTCTGTACACCATGGAGTCACCAGGGCAGGCACAGCCTGAGAACTGCTGTTCTACACCATGGAGTCACTTAGGGCAGGCATAGCCTGAGAGCTGCTGTTCTGTACACCATGGAGTCACCAGGGCAGGCACAGCCTGAGAGCTGCTGTTCTGTACACCATGGAGTCACTAGGGTAGGCACAGCCTGAGAGCTGCTGTTCTGTACACCATGGAGTCACTCAGGGCAGGCACAGCCTGAGAGCTACTGTTCTACACACCATGGAGTCACTAGGGCAGGCACAGCCTGAGAGCTGCTGTTCTGCATACCATGGAGTCACTAGGGTAGGCACAGCCTGAGAGCTGCTGTTCTGTACACCATGGAGTCACTAGGGTAGGCACAGCCTGAGAGCTGCTGTTCTGTACACCATGGAGTCACTCAGGGCAGGCACAGCCTGAGAGCTGCTGTTCTACACCGTGGAGTTACCAGGGCAGGCACAGCCTGAGAGCTGCTGATATGCACCGCATGTAGCCACTAGGGCAGGCGCAGTCTCCTATACACACCAGACATGGTCAAAACCTGGCCATTCTTGGCATCCCTCCCTTTTGCTGATAAGCTGTAACTTCATTCCACATTCTCGGTGCCAGTCCATGCTCCACACCACCAGTGCCTGATGAGAGTCTCACACCTGGCTCTCCAGTACCCTTAATCTTGGGGACCTGCTCATAGGTGAGTGGCAAGGTTCCCTAAAGGAGGGAGCACAGGGTGGTGATCAGCGGGGTGAGAGGGTGCTTGCTGGATCTGTTGGCCTGGCGTGCACAGAGTATCCGGGGATATGGAGCTTCCAGGAGAAAGGTTCCTGGACAAAGGGCCAGCTTGGGCGGAGTGATGAAGCAGAGCCACGTGCAGGGGCCAGACAAAACCCATGCTGATATCTGCCCTCTGGGAATAAACACAGTTTTTCCTCATATGGTGAAACCAGGTCAAATGTTTCATCACTACTATTTGCTTCAGTATCTGCTTCAAAGAAGAGCACCTGGTCATCCTCAGTGGCCACCTGGGTTTCTGGTTTTCTGAGGTTGTCCCAATTGGAGGCCAAAGTGGGTGTGGGGAGCCCCAGAGGGAATGCAGTGCAGAGCATGCTGGGAAGGCTGTCCTGGGTAATATGTGTGGAGCAGGGACCTTCCAACACTGTGCCTGGACCCTATCTGCCCTCCAGGGCCATGCCTCTAGAGTTCTCTCCGAGCAGAGGCAAAGAGTTCATATGTGGCATTACTCATATGGGCTGAGACTGTGCAGGCTGTAATTGACGGTGTCCTGTTCCAGAGGCTGTCCTTCCATACTCTCAGGTATTGAAGTGCATGGTCTGATGTTCCTGGGAGTTGCCAGAGGCTTCCACTATCCTCCTTGCAACAGAGAGCAGCATTTCATGGACCAGTTCTGTTGTCCTTGCACCAGCATTAGTTCCACTGTCCCTGTTCCATCAGTGGGCCACATCCCACAGACCACTGTCAAGCCCTTGTTCCATCAGACTGCAACATCCTGTGGATCAATTCCACGATTTCTTGACCCATCAATAGGCAGCTTACCACGGACCAGTTCCACCACCTGTGTTCCATCACACTGCAGCTTCCATGGACCAGTTCCACCGCCTTTCTTCCGTCACCCTGCAGCATCCATTGACCAGTTCCACCGCCCTTCTTCCATCACCCTGCAGCATTCATGGACCAGATCCACCGCCCTTCTTCTATCACCCTACAGCATCCATGGACCAGTTCCACCGCCCTTCTTACATCACCCTGCAGCACCCAAGGACCAGTTCCACCGCCCTTCTTCCATCACACTGCAGCATCCATGGACCACTTCCAACGTCCGTCTTCCGTCACCCTGCAGCACCCAAGGACCAGTTCCACCGCCCTTCTTACATCACCCTGCAGCATCCATGGACTAGTTCCAACGTCCGTCTTCCGTCACCCTGCATCATCCATGGACCAGTTCCACCGACCTTATTCCATCACCCTGCAGCATCCATAGACCACTTTCACCGTCCTTCTTCCATCACCCTGCAGCATCCATGGACCACTTCCACCGTCCTTCTTCTATCACCCTGCAACATCCATGGACCAGTTCCACCGCCCTTCTTCCATCACCCTGCAGCATCCATAGACCAGTTCCACCGTCCTTCTTCCATCACCCTGCAGCATGCATTGACCAGTTCCACCGCCCTTCTTCTATCACCCTGCAGCATCCATGGACCAGTTCAACCGTCCTTCTTCCATCACCCTTCAACATCCATGGACTAGTTCCACCGTCTTCCTTCTATCACCCTGCAGCATCCATGGACCAGTTCCACCGCCCTTCTTCTATCACATTGCAAAATTTATGGACCAGTTCCACCGTCCTTCTTCTATCACCCTGCAGCACCCATGGAGCAGTTCCACTGCCCTTCTTCCATCACCCGGCAGCATCCATGGACCAGTTCCACTGCCCTTCTTCTATCACCCTGCAGCATCCATGGACCAGTTCAACCGCCCTTCTTCCATAACCCTGCAGCATCCGTGGACCAGTTCCACCGCCCTTCTTCAATCGCCGCGCAGCCATGGTACAGTTCCACCACCCTTCCTCTACCACCCTGCAGCATCTGTGGACCAGTTCCACCGACCTTCTTCCAAAACCCTACAGCATCCATGAACCAGTTCCACCGTCCTTCTTCTATCACCCTGCAGCATTCATGGACCAGTTCCACCGCCCTTCTTCTATCACCCTGCAGCATCCATGGAAAAGTTCCGCCAACTATGTTCCATCACACTGCAGCATCCGTGGACCAGGACCACTGTCCTTCTTCCATCACACTGCAGCATCCATGGACCTGTTCCACCGTCCTTCTTCCATCACACTGCAGCATCGATGGACCAGTTCCAATGTCCTTCTTGATCACCCTGCATCATCCATGGACCAGTTCCACCACCTTTCTTCCATCACACTGCAACACCCATGGACAAGTTCTACCGCCCTTCTTCCATCACCCTGCAGCACCCATGGACCAGTTCCACCGCCCTTCTTCCATCACCCTGCAGCACCCATGGACCAGATCCATCACACTTCTTCCATCACCCTGCTTCATCCGATGGACCAATTCCACTGCCCTTCTTCCATCACCCTGCAGCACCCATGGACAAGTTCCACCGCCCTTCTTCTATCACCCAGCAGAATCCATGGACCAGTCCCACCATCCTTCTTCCATCACCCTGCTTCATCCGTTGGACCAGTTCCACCGTCCTTCTTCCATCACCCTGCAGCATCCATGGACCTGTTCCACCGTCCTTCTGCAATCACCCTGCAGCATCCATGGACCAGTTCCACCGCCCTTCTTCCATCACCCTGCAGCATCCATGGACCACTTCCACTGCCCTTCTACCATCACCCGGCAGCATCCATGGACCAGTTCCACCGTCCTTCTTCCATCACTCTGCAACATCCATGGACCAGTTCCACGGTCCTTCTTCTATCACTCTGCAGCATCCATGGACCTGTTCCACCGCCCTTCTTCTATCACATTGCAGCATCCATGGACCAGTTCCACCGCCCTTCTTCCATCACCCTGCAGCACCCATGGACCAGTTCCACCGCCCTTCTTCCATCACCCTTCAGCATCCATGGACCAGTTCCACCTCACTTGTTCCATCACACTGCTTCATCCGATGGACCAGTTCCACCGCCCTTCTTCCATCACAATGCAGCATCCATGGACCAGTTCCACCGCCTTTCTTCCATCACCCTTCAGCATCCATAGAACAGTTCCACTGCCCTTCTTCCACCACCCTGCTTCATCCGTTGGACCAGTTCCACCGTCCTTCTTCCATCACCCTGCAGCATCCATGGACCTGTTCCACCGTCCTTCTGCAATCACCCTGCAGCATCCATGGACCAGTTCCACCGCCCTTCTTCCATCACCCTGCAGCATCCATGGACCACTTCCACTGCCCTTCTACCATCACCCGGCAGCATCCATGGACCAGTTCCACCGCCCTTCTTCCATCACCCTGCAGCATCCATGGACCACTTCCACTGCCCTTCTACCATCACCCTGCAGCATCCATGGACCAGTTCCACCGCCCTTCTTCCATAACCCTGCAGTATCCGTGCACCAATTCCACCGCCCATCTTCTATCATCGTGCAGCCATGGTACAGTTCCACCGCCCTACTTCTACCACCCTGCAGGATCCGTGGACCAGTTCCACCGACCTTCTTCCAAAACCCTGCTGCATCTATGAACAGGTTCCACCATCCTTCTTCTATCACCCTGCAGCATTCATGGACCAGTTCCACCGCCCTTCTTCTATCACCCTGCAGCATCCATGGAAAAGTTCCACCACCTTGCTCCATCACCCTGCAGCATCCATGGACCAGTTCCAACGTCCTTCTTGATCACCCTGCATCATCCATGGACCAGTTACACCGCCCTTCTTCCATCACCCTGCAGCATCCATGGACCAGTCCACCACCTATGTTCCATCACCCTGCAGCATCTGATGGACCAGTTCCACCACCCTTCTTCCATCACACTGCAGCACCCATGGACCAGTTCCACCGCCCTTGTTCCATCACCTGCAGCATCCATGGATCAGTTCCACCGCACTTCTTCCATCACCCTGCAGCATCCATTGACCAGTTCCACCGCCCTTTTTCCATCACCCTGCATCACCCATGGACCAGTTCCACCACCCTTCGTCCATCACCCTGCAGCACCCATGGACCAGTTCCACCGCCCTTCGTCCATCACCCTGCAGCACCCATGGACCAGTTCCACCGCCCTTCTTCCATCACCCTGCAGCATCCATGGACCAGTTCCACCATTCTTCGTCCATCACCCTGCAGGATCCGATGGACCAGTTCCACCGCCCTTCTTCCATCACCTGCAGCATCCATGGACCAGTTCCACCGCCCTTGTTCCATCACCCTGCTGCACCCATGTACCAGTTCCACTGCCCTTCTTCCATCACCTGCAGCATCCATGGACCAGTTCCACCGAATTTCTTCCATCACCCTGCAGCATCCATTGACCAGTTCCACCGTCCGTCTTCCATCACCCTGCAGCACCCATGGACCAGTTCCACCGCCCTTCTTCCATCACCCTTCAGCATTCATGGACCAGTTCCAACGCCCTACTTCCATCACCCGGCTTCATCCGATGGACCAATTCCACCGCCCTTCTTCCATCACCCTGCAGGATCCGCGGACCTGTTTCCACCATCCTTCTTCCATCACCCTGCAGCATCCATGGACCAATTCCACCGCCTTCTTCCATCACCCTGCAGCACCCATGGACAAGTTCCACCGCCCTTCTTCTATCGCCCAGCAGAATCCATGGACCAGTCCCACCGTCCTTCTTCCATCACTCTGCAACATCCATGGACCAGTTCCACCGTCCTTCTTCTATCACCCTGCAGCATCCATGGACCAGTTCCACCATCCTTCTTCTGTCACCCTGCAGCATCCATGGACCAGTTCCACCGCCCTTCTTCTATCACCCTGCAGCACCACATGGTCCAGGTCCACCACCTATGTTCCATCACCCTGAAGCATCCATAGACCAGTTCCACTGCCCTTCTTCCATCACCCTGCAGCATCCATGGACAAGATCCACCGCCCTTCTTCCATCACCCTTCAGCATCCATGGACCAGTTCCACCACCTATGTTCCATCACCCTGCAGCATCCATGGACCAGTTCCACGGCAGTTCTTCCATCACCCTGCAGCATCCATGGACAAGATCCACCACCCTTCTTCCATCACCCTGCAGCATCCATGGAGTGTTACACCATCCTTCTTCCATCACGCTGCAGCATCCATGGAAGAGTTCAACCGTCCTCCTTCCATCACCCTGCATCATCCATGGACCAGTTCCACCGCCCTTCTTCCATCACCCTGCAGCATCTATGGACCAGATCCACGACCCTTCTTCCATCACCCAAAAGCATCCATGGACCAGTTCCACCGTCCTTCTTCTATCACCTTGCAGCATCCATGGACCAGTTCCACCATCCATCTTCCGTCACCCGACAGCATCCATGGACCAGTACCACCGCCCTTCTACTATCACCATTCAGGATCCGTGGACCAGTTCCACCATACTTCTTCAATCACCCTGCAGCATCAATGGACCAGTTCCACTGCCCTTCTTCCATCGACCTGCAGTATCCATGGACCAGTACCACCGCCCTTCTTCTATCACCCTGCAGCACACCCATGGACCAGTTCCACCACATGTGTTCCATCACCCTGCGCATCCATGGACCAGTTCCACCGCAATTCTTCCATCACCCTGCAGCATCCATGGACCTGATCCACCGTCCGTCTTCTATCACCATGCAGCATCCACGGACCAGTTCCACCATCCTTCTTCCGACACCCTGCAGAATCCATGGACCAGTTCCACCTCCGATCTTCTATCACCCTGCAGCACCCCATGGTCCAGGTCTACCACCTATGTTCCATTACCCTGCAGCATGCATAGATCAGTTCCACCGCCCTTCTTCCATCACCCTGCAGCAAACATGGACCAGTTCCACTGCCCTTCTTCTATCACCCTTCAGCATCCATCGGGCAGTTCCACCGCCCTTCTTCCATCACCCTGCAGCAAACATGGACCAGTTCCACTGCCCTTCTTATATCACCCTGCAGCATCCATGGACCAGTTCCACAGCCCTACTTCCATCACCCTGCATCATCCATGGACCAGTTCCACCGTCCTTCTTCCATCACCCTGCATCATCCATGGACCAGTTCCACCGTCCTTCTTCCATCACCCTGCATTATCCATGGACCAGTTCCACTGTCCTTCTTCCATCACCCTGCAGCATGCATGCACCAGTTCCACCACCTATGTTCCATCACCCGGCAGCATCCATGGACCAGTTCCACCGCCCTTCTTCCATCATCCTGCAGCATCCATGGACCAGTTCCACCACCTATGTTCCATCACCCTGCTGCATCCATGGACCAGTTCCACCGCCCTTCTTCCATCACCCTGCATCATCTTGGACCAGTTCCACCATCCTTCTTCCATCACCCTGCAGACTCCCATGGACCAGTTCCACCGCCCTTCTTCCATCACCCTGCAGCATCCATGGACCTGTTCCACCGCCCTTCTTCCATCACCTTGCAGCCATGGAACAGTTCCACTGCCCTTCTTCTATCACTCTGCAGTATCCATGGACGAGTTCCACCGGCCTTCTTCCTTCACCCTAAAGCACCCATGGACCACTTCCACCGTCCTTCTTCTACCTCCCTGCAGCGTCCATGAACCAGTTCCACCGCCCTTCTTCTATCACCCTGCAGCATCCATGGACCAGTTCCAACGTCCTTCTTCTATGACCCTGCAGCATCCATGGACCAGTTTCACCACCTATGTTCCATCACCCTGCAGCATCCGTGAACCAGTTCCACCGTCCTTCTTCCTACACCCTGCAGCATCTATGGACCACTTCCACCACCTTCTTCCATCACCCTTCAGCATCCATGGACCTCTTCCACCTTCCTTCTTCCATCACGCTGCAGCATCCATGGAACAATTCCACCATCCTGCTTTCACCACCCTGCAGCTCACATGGACCAGTTCCACCGTCCTTCTTCCATTACCCTGCAGCATCTATGGACAAGTTCCACCGCCCTTCTTCCATCACCGTGCAGCATCCATGGACCAGTTCCACCATCCTTCTTCCATTACCCTGCAGCATCCATGGACCAGTTCCACCGCCCTTCTTCTATCACCCTGTAGCATCCATGGACCAGTTCCACCGCCCTTTTTCTATCTACTTGAGGCAACCATGGACCAGATCCACCGCCCTTCTTCTATCACCCTGCAGCATCCCATGGACCAGTTCCACCACGTATGTTCCATCACCCTGCAGCATCCATGGACCAGTTCCACTAACCTTCTTCCAACACCCTACAGCATCCATAGACCACTTCCACTGCCCTTCTTCCATCATCCTGCAGCATCCCCTGGACCTGTTCCACCACCTATGTTCCATCACCCTGCAGCATCCCATGGACCAGTTCCACCGCCCTTCTTCTATCACCCTCCAGCATCCCATGGACCCGTTCCACCACCTATGTTCCATCACCCTGCAGCATCCATGGACCAGTTCCACCGCCCATCTTCCATCACCCTGCAGCATCCATGGACCAGTTCCACCATCCTCTCTTATCACCGTGCAGCATCCATGGACCAGTTCCACTGCCCATCTTCCATCACCCTGCAGCATCCATGGACCAGTTCCACCGCCCTTCTTCCATCAACCTCCAGCATCCATGGACCAGTTCCACCGTCCTCTCTTATCACCGTGCAGCATCCATGACCAGTTCCACCGTCCTTCTTTCATCACCCTTCAGCATCCATGGACCAGTTCCACCACACTTCTTCCATCACCCTGCAGCATCCATTGACCAGTTCCATCGCCCTTCTTCTATCACTCTGCAGCATCCATGGACCTGTTCCACCGTCCTTCTTCCATCACTCTGCAGGTTCCTTGGACCAGTTCCACCGTCCTTCTTCTATCACCCTGCAGCATCCATGGGCCAGTTCCACCGCCCTTCTTCTATCACCCCGCAACATCCATGGACCAGATCCACCACCTATGTTCCATCACCCTGCAGCATCCATGGACCAGTTCCACCGTATTTCTTCCATCACCCTGCAGCATCTATGGACCAGTTGCACCACCTATATTCCATCACCCTGCAGCATCCATGGACCAGTTCCACCGTGCTTCTTCCATCACCTGCAGCATCCATGGACCAGTTCCACTGTGCTTCTGCCATCACCCTGCAGCTTCCATGGACCAGTTCCACCGCCCTTCTTCTATCACCCCGCAACATCCATGGACCAGTTCCACCACCTATGTTCCATCACCCTGCAGCATTCATGGACCAGTTCCACCATTCTTCTTGCATCACCCTGCAGCATGCATGCACCAGTTCCACCACCTATGTTCCATCACCCTGCAGCATCCATGGACCATTTCCACCGTCCTTCTTTCATCACCCTGCAGCATCCATGGACCTGTTCCACCAACTATGTTCCCTCACACTGCAGCATCCATGGACCAGTTCCACCACCTTTGTTCCATCATCCTGCAGCATCAATCTACCAGTTCAACCGCCCTTTTTGATCACCCTGCAGCATCCATGGACCCGTTCCCCTCTCCTTGTTCCATCACATGCAGCATCCATGAACCAGTTCCACCGCCCTTCTTCCAACACCCTGCAGCATCCCATGAAACAGTTCCACTGTCCCTTTTTTCACCACACTGCAGCATCCCATGGACCAGTTCCACCGTCCTTGTTCTATCACACTGCAACCTACTGTCACATGTGCCACTGATCTTGTTCCACAGCATACCCTGGACCAGTTCTATGCCTTTTTTTTCCATCAGATAGCATCCAATGCACTAGCTCTTGTAAACTCATCTTTGTCCTCCTAGATAATGTGGGTAGCTTACCTGGCTCATCCCCAGCTCTAGTCTGGGTCTCAGTGCAGTCTTCCAGTCACCTTTTTTGATCCAGAGCAACAGGAGGGGGCCCTGGGCCATCTGAGGCACAGACCCTCTGCAACGAGCCACCCAGATTTAGGCCCTTTCGAGGGTTGGGCCTTTGTTGCCCACGTTTGGTTGTGGTTTGGCCAGCATGTTCTCCCGCTCCTTTCCCTGTGATTAGGTGTACTTCCCTGTCCCGTTGGCTGGAATATTGACCATGTAACTTGTTGACCAACAGGAGTTAGCTGACTGGATGTGAGCGAAGCATCTGAATGCCCTCCTGTGGTCAGCAGTTCCCTTGCTCCTCCATCTGCCATGAAGACAGCATTCTCAGGGAATTGTATATCTTCAGCCTGGTCCCCAGATGAACCTGCAGGGGACTGAATTGCAATATTCAGGGAAAAGCCAAGTCCAACCAACTTGCAAGAGAGGGAGATCCTCCAGCCCACACCAATTGCTAAGGCTTGGTGGTCCCGCAGACCCCCGAGCAAGGGAGCAGGTGCTCCAGCTGCACCTCCTGTGGTTCAGGGGTTGTGGCACAGCACTGTTGTAGCAATGGCTGAGTCAGAGTTTCCAAGATTAAGGACGTCAGAGCCCTCAGCCACACACACTAGCATCAAAGCCAGTTCTTCCCGGAGGGCTGAGATCCATGAGAAGACCGTTCACTGATCTTGAGGAATCAGAGAACCAGACAGGAAATGATCAGGCCTGAGGTTGTATGTGTGAGTCTCCTCAGCCTGGCCTTCTCACACCTCAACCTGTGAGCATCTCATCAGGCAACCTGGAAGTCTGGCTTGATGCGCGTCCATCCCAGGGCCTGGTCCAGACCCTGCATGGGTCCTGACCTCACCTCCCTCCTGCCCCAGTGCTGCTAAAGTCTCTGCCTGCTGTCCTGTTCTCTCTGGGGCTCCCACTCTGACCTAGTGACATCTTGGGCCAGGCCGTGAAGGTCTTGAAATGATGGAATCTTTTTTCCCAGATCTTCACTAAATACCTTATAATCTCAAAGTCCACTTGGTCCATGAAAGTGCTGGAATGTGGATGGGGCTGGTGTGGACGCCCTCACAGATTTGACCCAACACACATCGGCACAGGTATTTGTCAGTGGAAGTCTTACCCAGGCTGTGTGCAATGCCAGGTCTCAGGAGCCACTTCTCGGCCATGAAGGTCACAGGTGACAGAATGCCCCATGGGTCCCTCCGCAGGAGCACCCACTCTGGGTGTGCTCAGAGGCTGTGCACTGGCTCTTCCAGCTCAGCTGCAGCCCTCCAGACAACACTGAGGACGCAACCCCAGAGGGTACGCAGGGGCGGACTGCTCCCCAAGTTCTCAGAGACTGTGTATGTGTAGAGGTCTCCCTGTCACCAAAAGCCATGAAAGGAGGCCACACGGAAACCACAGCTTCAGGAACGGCTCAAATGACTGCCCAGCATTCAGGCGGGGACTCAGGGACACACCTAGAACAACCCAGGACCCAGCAGGAGAGCAGAGGGACCTCCCGGAATCCAGGACTGAGTGGGAGTCTGGCAGCAGCAGAGGAGATAGCGTCGTAACTGGGAAGTCAGAGGGGAGGTGTCCTCGAGAGCCCTGGCAGTGTCCCAGAGCGTGCAGGTCGTGAGCGAAGCCCTCCCCACCTGAGCAGGACCTGCTGAGGAGACCTGGCCGAGCCTAGAGAGGAGTCAGGCTGCGGTGGGGAAGGCCGGGTGCCGGCTCTGTCAGAAGGGGCAGCGAGCAGGAGCTGCGAGACCCCGGCCAGCAGCAGCTCTCAGGGGCGGGCATGCACTCCATGGGCTCTCATGCGGTTCACACGCACGCACGTGCCCTTCGCCAGACCGGGAAGCTCTGGGCTGGTGTTTTCTCTCACACGTGGAAACCAGAGAGGAAAAGGAAAGAAAAGGTCTCTTGAAAGTTCCAGGGAGACCTGCAGACTAGAGGAAGGGGATCGGGAAGGAGCAGGTTCAGTGGCAGTGCAGCAGGCCCGCGCGGGTGGTCAGTGAGTCCAGCCCCCGCAGCGGACACCAGGTCAGCAGCAGCAGGAAACGTCCTTCTGAACAGAAGAGGAGTCTTCCTCCAGTGTGACCTTGGAGCTCCGGGCCTCCTGAGGCTCCTTCAGGGCTCCTCGCAGGCAGAGCCGCTCTCGTGACGGTAGGGATGCCACTGTGGTGGCCCCCGAGGACAGCGAAGCCACCGCAGGCGCCGGGGCCTGGGCAAGGGAGGCACAGGCGCGTCCTCTGTGGCGTTCACAGCACACTCCGCAGGAGGACGCGGTGAGCTCCCTTCTCAATGTCCTTGAGGAAACAAGGCGATCACTGATTTTTTAAGACTGCCACTCCTCAGGAGGCAACTTGGGGGTGGGAGGCTGTGTGACGCTGGGTGACGCTGGCTGGACGTGCCCAGGGGCTTCCCTTGCTCATGGAGTGCCATTTTAGCTTGAGAAAACCAAGTTGGGATCAAACTGTGGTTAATGATAAATGAAATGAAATTTTGATTTCCAGAAAGCCCTGACAATACCTGTTGCTGGTGATATGATTCAAGCTCGCGGCAAAAGCTAGGACTTAGGGAACTTGCCTCATGAGTCTGGCAGAGCCCCAAGCCTCGGGTCTTTTCTGACGGATCTGTGGCCTCCTTAGTGAACGGGAGTCTCCATCGCATGGGACGCCTCCTCGCTGGGGAAACCCACGTGATTAGTGAGCCCATCTTTCCAAATGACCCAAGAGCAGTTTCATAAAATCACAGTCAAGAGGAAATCTGTCTAACGTTTAAGAGAGACCAGTGGGTTTTCAGGAACAAATAAAAGTTCTCTCTGCTTTGGTTTCAGATTCCCGTGGCATCCAGTCAAGACGCTGACGTCGGAGCTTCGGCTCAATACAAAGAGCCCCGCTCGGCCGGCTGGGTCTGTGAGTGCTCCCTGTCCTGCCAGCCTCCACCTGAGCGAGCCGAGCTCTTCCTCTACCTGCCAACCAAGCAGGAAGCAGCAGCAGGGAGGAGTCGTGCGGCCTCTGTGGAGTCAGACACTAGAGCGATTCGCAGGAAATGTGGCTTTTTGTCACTTTTCTGCTTTTTGTGCTGTTGTCTTGGAAAATATAGTTATATGTTTCATCAAAAGTATGTTGTCTGTGCTGAACAGAGTGGGCTGTTGATGTCGATTTTCCTCTACTCTGATTTCTAGCAAGGGAAACACCGAAGCTGCAGCCTATGTGCACAGAGGGGCCGGCTCCCCTCGGAGCCAGGCTGAGAGACTTTCGAGAACTGCTAATCTTTAAAACCACGAATCACTGGTCCTCAGCCAGCAAAAGATCGTCTCACCCACAGGCTGCTCCATCCTGTCTGGCCATCGCCAGGAAGTCCCCGCTCATGGGCCCTGGTCAAGTCACCGTCTTAGACCCGTAGCAGTGGACGCCTGTGGCCTCTAAGATTGAGTAGACTTAGTCAAGACCCTTCAAAAGAAAGTCTTCTTTCCATTCTCAAATTATAAAAAATTTAGAAAACCAATAAGAAAGCAGAGCCTGCCACTCAGGCTGTTCTGGTCAGCTTCCCTTCTGTGGTCCTCCTTGGGATGCGGCTGCTTGGTACAGGCCCTGTGGCTACCCTGACACCCCTGCTACCACGGAGGCTCAGGACGCGGCCCGGCTCCATCCTCCCAGTCCCTGCAGGGGGCCTGGGAGCCCCAGCACTTCAGAGCCACGCCGCCCGTCTCAGGTCTGAGGCCGGCTTCCTGCAGGGCCCTCTGGAGAGCGGGCAAGGTCCCTGCCTGGAGCTGGCCGTCAGAGGACAGCCTGCAGTCAGAGTGCTCACACTCTTGCCACAGGTTGCTCTGTTCAGCAGGGCAGTTCTGGGACCCCTGAGCCCACGTCCAGCCTCCCCATTGATTCCAGGAGTGGGAGCAGCCTGCAGCCTCCCTGACCCACCTCCGGGGTGACCAGGTGGCAAGGACTGGTGCGGGGTCACGCGCCCCAGGGCAGTGCTGCACAGCGGACGTGCAAGAGAAAAACATAGGCTATGCAAAGAGTATAATAAACATAAATTTAGAACACAGAACAGGAAGAGAATTCATGAAGGTAATGTTTGAGGAGAAGGCTAAGAATTTTCCAAATTTGTTAGAAAATTTAAGGAACAGAAGCATGAAGCACCACAAAACTCAAGCATAAATAATACCAAAGAAAAACACACTTGGGCACACAAGACCACCATAAGGAGGGACAAGGATGAGGTCGTAGAATCAGCCAGAAGACAAAGGTGACCTTCAAGGAAGCAACAGCAGATTAGCAGTGGGATCCTCAGATTCACCAGTGGAAGCCAGAAAACAATGATAGCATTTCTTCAGAGCACGGGAAAAGCAAAGTAAAAACTGCCTGCCTTGAATTCTACAGACCAAAAGAGTCCTGCCAAAATAAAGGTGAGAACACATTTCAGACAAACAAAAGCTGCTTGCAACACTCACTGGCATGTGTTAAGGAAATCCTAAAGACTTTTAGGAAGAAGGGAATTGACCAAGGTCAAGCTGAGAGATGCAGAAATGCTAAGTTCAAGTTCATACGACCCACACAGAGCAGAGCAGCTGTAAGAAAAGGGGTGGAGAGGTGAGCATCCCAGCAGGAGAGGAAGAGGGGCCGTCCCAGCTCGACTTGAAGGGAGTCCTGACCAGGAGGGGACAGCATTGCGGTGTGGCAGATTCCACAGTTGAGGACGAGGTTTTCAATCTCCAAGATAAGCAAAGAGCAAATGGGCAAAGAGTCTTTTTAAAAAGTCTAACAAATCAAAAGGAGGAAAAACAGGAAAAGAATTGAAGAGATAACAAGAAAGGGAAGAAAAGAGAATCCACATGTGTAGGCATCTAATAAGACTGCCTAGAACACACAGAGCCTGTCTATAGTATCTGCATGAACATACATGTGTGTGTGCACATATGCAGACATATCGTACATCATGGCACATACACACTCTTGTGTGCCCCCACAAATTAGTGAAATAAAGAGGAAAAGCCATATGACCCCTCCATCAATGCAGAAAATCATTTGCCAAAATTCAGCATCCATTAATTTCAGCAATACAGAAGTGGAAATAAGTAAGCTGTGCAAGCTGCAGAATGCAAAATCTATATAAAAACAATTCATACTCCAGTGGACAATCCAAACTCAATCAAGAAAAATAGTTCATTTGCAATAGCATCAGAAAGATAAAAATAAATACTTAGGAATAAAGTTAATACACAAATTATAAGACTGAAAACTACAAAATATTGCAAGACATCAGAGATAAACTAAATAAATGGAAAGACAGGTCACATCCATGGGTGGTGTTTTAGCTAGCTTTTTGTCACTGTGACCAAAAACCCTGACATGAACAACTTAGAGCAGTAAAAGTTCATTTGGGCTCATGGTTTTAGAGGTTCAGTCCACAGATGGCCGACCGCATTGCTCTGGGCCTGAGCAGGGCAGAACATCATGGCAGAAGCATGTGGAGGAGGAAAGCAGCTCAGGACAGGCAGTCAGGGAGAGAGCTCTGCTCACCAGGGCAAAATGTAAATCCCAAGGCAGCCCCAGGAGCCGGCCTCCTCCAGCCACACCCGCCCGCCTGCAGTCCCACCCTGTGAATCGCATCAGTGTGTTAACACACCAGCAGCCCAGGCTCTACTTCCCCCTCCCTCCTCCCCTCCTTCCCGCCCTCCTCCCCCTCCTTCCCTCCCTCCTCCCCTCCTTCCCACCCTCCTCCCCCTCCTTCCCTCTCTCCCTCCTCCCTACCTCCCTCTTTCCCTCCCTCCCCACCTCCTTTCTTCCCTCCTCCCTCCTCCATCCCTACTCCCTTCCCTGTTTCTCTCCCTCCCTCCCTCCTTCCTCCCCTCCTTCCCGCCCTCCTCCCCCTCCTTCCCTCTCTCCCTCCTCCCTACCTCCCTCTTTCCCTCCCTCCCCACCTCCTTTCTTCCCTCCTCCCTCCTCCATCCCTACTCCCTTCCCTGTTTCTCTCCCCCCCTCCCTCCCTCCTCCCCTCCTTCCCGCCCTCCTCCCCCTCCTTCCCTCCCTCCTCCCCTCCTTCCTGCCCTCCTCCCCTCCTTCCCTCTCTCCCTCTTCCCTACCTCCCTCCTTCCCTCCCTCCTCCCTCCTCCATCCCTACTCCCTTCCCTGTTTCTCTCCCTCCTTCCCTCCCTCCCTCCTCCCTCCTCCATCCCTCCTTCCTCCCTCCTCCCCCTCCTTCCCTCTCTCCCTCCTCCCTCCTCCCTCCTCCATCCCTCCTTCCTCCCTCCTCCCCCTCCTTCCCTCTCTCCCTCCTCCCTACCTCCCTCTTTCCCTCCCTCCCCACCTCCTTCCCTCCCTCCTCCCTCCTCCATCCCTCCTTCCTTCCCTGCTTCCACCATGGTTCTGCTCAACACCAAGGACAGCATGTGGTGGGCGAGATGTCCAAGGCATAGAAGGAGGAGCATCCCCGGGGTCCACGTGCCTTCCTACCTGTGGTGTCCTGGACCCCTGGCCCTACCCTCGTCTGCCCTAGTTCTCCTCACCCAGACTTCGCAGTCCTGCTCAGGAGCAAGGATACCAGCTTGGTCACCTCACGTCCGGGGACCCAGCACAGAGCCTCACACAGTAGACGTTCGTTGGATCCCTAGAGAATCTCCACCTCTCCAGCTCTTTGCCACAGTTGCCATCCAAAAAGTATTTGTTAAGTGACTTGTATGTTCTGTCCCCGAGTGCTCTGAAGACGGGGACCTGGCTCTGGGTGCATCCCTCAGCTGCCGTCTCAGCTAAGGCTCATTGTAATGCTTCTACCCAACCTAGGCCTGCACCGTGCCTCTTGGTAAGGAACTGGCTGAGCTCACGGCGGCCCAGGGAGAGCCAGAGCCCTGTTGGGTTTGGAGGATGCCACGGCGGGTCTAGCCCAGACTAGCATGCTGCTGAGCCTGCTTAGGCAGCTCCGAACACACCCTCGTCTGGTAAGCTGCAGCCCCTCAGCTGCCCAGCATCCTGACCCAGGGCAGAGTTCAGGGGCCACGCTCGGTCCTGGGGGAGCCTTCTGTCCACTGCCTCCCAGTGTCTGGAAGAGGTGGTGGTCCCACCCTCCTGAGGGGAGGACTGGCTCCAGGGCTTGGACTCACTCCTGAGGACGTGAGATCAGGGTGCCACCCTGCCTGCCCCGCGGCCCAGCCTGAGTCAGCACCCTGGTCCCCAGCGGGATGAAGGGCAGATTCCTGTGGGCAGGAGCCATCAGGAAGTCCTCAAGGGGGCCACGCTGGAGCATGCTGGGAGGCACGTCACGGCGTCGCTGGAAACTGGGGCCAGAAAGCAAATCAGAGTGGCCGCAAGGGCCTGCAGCTCATCCTGGGAGGTGCGGACACCCCACAGTGTTTCTGGCCCAAAGAGGGGTTTTCCGGTGCCTTCCCCAGCAGAGGCCTGCACTGGCTTGCTGGGCTTGCTGGGCTTCCAGGCTTCCTCTCCTTCTGGCTGTCTGGATTCTGGGGACATCCATTCCCTACTGCTGTCACACAGCCAGAGGCCTCGTTGGGACCTGCATCCCAGCACCAGTGGGCTGGAGCCTGGCCAGCATGGGAGCCCTCCACCAAAGCCCAGGGTCTGAGGCCTGAAGGCCAGGCAAGGGCCTGTGTGGCTGGTCCCCTGCCAAGCACCACATCTCCAGGAGGGGCAGGCCAGGCCCAGGACATGGGAGACATACCCAGAAGGGTTCTTTCCACATCAAGTCTGTCCCAGACTCAGGTTGGCCCGTGGGGAACAGAATGGTGATCACGCTACATTATCAGCAGCTCCCAGTGGCAGGGAACCCCTGTGGGGAGAGAGGCGGGGCAGCGGGCCCTGTCCCCACAGTCAGCTGTCTGCCAACAACATCCTTTGTCGGACAAATTTGGAGTTGAATCCGTGTTGATGCAGGAACGTGGGGCAAGTGGAGGTTTACCCTAGAAACCCCAGAGCTGAGCCTCCCCTCCCTGCAGAGTCTCGCTGCTGAGGAAGCAGGTCCACAGAGGGCTCTGCAGCCTGTCAGCAGCTGAGAAAAAGGTGTCCAGAGCACGTCAAAGAGGAATGGCTAGTGGGGAAGCTTCCAGACACGGTGCCCGCGAGCTAGTCAGACAGCCCACCGCCGACCGTGCCCGCAAACAGGAAGGCTGGACCCACACACCTGCCAGTAAAGCACACACACCCTCTGTACAGGAGGCCGGGAGGGACAGCCCGGTGTTACTCAGCTGCCGTGGGGCTGGGGAACGGAGATGCTGCTTTCTTTTTCTTTTTGGCACCAGACATAGAAACCAGGGGCTTAACCCCTGGGCTGTGCCACGCCCCAGTCCTGCTTTATATTTTATTCAGAGACGGGGGTCTCACCGAGTTGCTTAGGGCCTTGCTGAGGCTGGCTTTGAACTCGCTATTCTCCTGCCTCGGCCTCCCAAGCCTCTGGGCTCACAGGTGTGCGCCACCACACCAGCCAAGGCTGCCACTTGACAGAACCGGTTTCCCTGAGTTTCAGGAGAAGGGATGTGCGCTTTGCTCCTGTCATCAGCGTATGGATGTGACAGCAGAGAGACATAGTCCCAGGCGGAGGAGTCCCAGCATCACCAGCCACAGGTGTGGCTGCTTCGTGCCAACAGCACACTGAGGGTGGGACACGTGCACGGCTTCCTCTCACTTCCTTGGAACTGGTCGTGAGCAGGTGTCAGGGAGGCACCCAGGCAGCAAGCATGGGTTCACGCAGGGCTGAGAGTCTGCAGGTCAGCGATGCTTGGAGGGCCAGGCACAGCACAGGGAGTCCTGGAGGACAGACTCCCCTGACCCTCAGCTGTGACTCACTGCTTCGGGCCAGAGTCACAGGGTTCATACCATGGCCTACACACCAACAGAGCCCAGCCCAGACTCCAGCCTGCAGTGAGTGAGTGGAGGAACCAGGGAGGTCGGCTGGTCCTAAGGTGAGTTCTGCGGAGCTGTCCTCAGCCAGGGCCCCTCGGGAGTGCAGACGTTTGCTTAGTGTTCTAAACCCGGTGGCCATGGGGCATGACAAGTCCTGGCCGGACCTGTAGACAGTCAGGGCCCGTGAGGCCAGAGCTCCGCCCTGGCTTTATGAGTGACTTAGATCCCGGAGACTCGGAAATGCTGTGGGCATTCGGATCCTCCGGGAAGGCTCCACAGCTCAGGGGCGGCTGTGCCCGGAGACTTTCCTGAGCAGCACGAGCCGCTCTTCCAGCCCAGCGACGGTCTGGCCACCCCCCCAGCTGAAGGACGGCAGGGCAGGTCTCTAAAGGAGGCAGACCCATGCCCGCGGGGAAGAGGGGAGAGTCTCGGCCTCATGAAGAAGTCTGAGTGCCGATGCAGACACGGCAGACGACAAGGCACAGAAGGTGCTGGTCCAGCCGCTGCCCAGAGGAGCATGCCCGAGCAGCCGTCCCCTCCACAGAACCTGGGAGCCGGCAGAGATGCATCGCCAGGCATGCTGGGGACAGGAGACAAGCCGGGAGCCTGTGACCCGACGCCCCGCAGCTGGGGTGGCACCTGCTCCAGTACTGAGAGACCTCATCTTAACCCACAGCCTTCCAGACCCTGCTGCCCTGGGGCAGGGAGACCAGGCTGCCCACACGCCTGCCCAGAGCTGCACAGGAACCTGCCGGATGAAAGAGGGGGACAGAGGCCGGACCTGTCCCTCTCGCCCCTCGGCAGTGCAGGCCCAGGGATAACCCGGGCTCCACCAGCAGGCCTGGCTGCTCCCCAAGAAGGGGGCTTTGTCTGAGCCAGGAGGACGAGCCCCTCGGCAGCCAGAGGTTGAAAAGCTGCCGGGACCGGAAAAGCTTCTTGCTGCTTCCGGAACGGATGGTAACTGGATTCCCAGGAGTGAAAACTCAGGTCCAGACCCCAAGTTAGGAGGGTGGGAGGGTACACCTACGGAAAGGACCGACGAACGGCAGAGGGCTGTGACTGCTCTGCACCTGGACAGGTCAGCAGGTCAGGAGAGGCCCAGAGGAGGTCGGGGGAGGAAGACAGGTCACGGGATCATCCACCAAAAGCCACCTCTGTGATCAGGG
This sequence comes from Sciurus vulgaris, assembly GCF_902686455.1. Taxonomy (NCBI): domain Eukaryota; kingdom Metazoa; phylum Chordata; class Mammalia; order Rodentia; family Sciuridae; genus Sciurus; species Sciurus vulgaris. The sequence goes on along the minus strand of NW_027632853.1, from coordinate 31,583 downwards.
ACGGCAGGGGAGCAGAAAGCAGCGGGTGTTAACTCAGTGCTCATCGTTTTAGTCAGGTTTTTGCTGCTGTGACCGAAAGACGCAATCAGAACAACTGCAGAGGAGGAAAATTTTATTTTAGGGCTCACGGTTTCAGAGGTTTCAATCCATAGACAGCAGGTTCCACACCTCAGGGAGGGAGGGGAGGCAGGACATCCTGGTGGAAGAGTGTGGCGGAGGGAAGCAGCTCACTGATGGTCAGGAAGCAGAGACTCCACTGGCCAGGTACAAATGGACACCCCAAAGCCACGCCCCAATGCCCCACCTGGTCCAGTCACACCCCACCTGCCTCCAGTTACCACTCAGTTATCCCATCAGGGGTTAATTAACTGGTCAGGTTAAGGCTATAACTCAATCATTTCTCCTCCAAAGCTTCTTGCATTTTCTCACACAGGAGCTTTTGGGGGACTCATCACATCCAAACCATAACATTCTGCCCCTGGTCCCCCAAAGCTCACACTCATCTGACAATGCAAAATACATGTAGTCCCTTCCCTGAGTCCCCAGGCTCAACAGTTCAAGAACTGCCCAAAGTTCGAGTCCAAGTTCTTCTGTGAGGCTCCAGACAACTGCACTGTGAACTGTAGAATTAAAAGCAGATTACAAGTATCCAACATGTAAAGGTTCAGAGTGAATATTTCCATCCACAAAGTCATGGGCATAGAAAGAAGGGATGGGACCAAAGCAAGACCAAAATCCAGCTGCGCAAGCAGGTCCTGTAGGTCCACATCCAGCACCTGGAGTGCGTGGCATCGCGATGTTCTCCCCAAAGGCTGGTGAAGCTCCGCCCCCGTGGCCTGCTGGTTGCAGCCCGCGAGGCCTTTGGGTTGGCTTGTCTCTGCTCCATTCCCACAGCTTTCCTAGGACGATGTCCCACGTTACTGGCATTTCTTAATCTCGGGGGTCTCCACTGCAGGTTCCTCCTCACATCTCCCACTTGACTGCTCGGGGGCCACAGGGACTCCGACCCTGCTGCACTTTGCCTGGTCTCCCAGGCCTTCCTCTGAAATCTTGTGTGTGTGTGCTTGTGTGTGTGTGCGTGTGGTGCTGGGGATTGAACCCTGGGCCTTGTGCATGCAAGGCAAACATCTACCAACTGAACTATATTCCCAGCCCTTCCTTGAAATCTGGGTGCAGCCTCCATGAACCCCGAGCTCCAGCATCCTGCATTCCTGCAGAACCAGCCCATGTGGTTGATGGCAAGGTCGGGTGCCATCGCCAGCAGTAGCCCAGCCTCCAGGGCCCTGGCCGCAGCAGCCTCTGAGGGTCTGGGTGGCCGAGCGCATCGAAAAAACTTCCTAGGCCCCCTTGTGCAGGAAGGGTGTCCCACGGGTCTCTTCTCAAGAGAATTTTCACTTTTACTCCCTCCAGCCTGAGATGGGTGTGGTCTTGCCAGCTCCCGAGGTGCCCTCAAGCCATCTTTCTTGTTGTCTCTGGCAAAGTCTTTAGCATTTCTGTAGTGGCGGTGAAGTCTTCAACAACTGCGACTTCCCTAGCCCCAGATTTACTCCCACCTTTCAAGTCCAAGTTATTCAAATCTTTATGCTCTGCTTTCTGCTCCTGAATGTCACAATAAACTTCACTAAAAGGCTCCAGCAATATCTATGCCTGAATCTTATACTGCCTAGAAAATTCTTCCACCAGATTAAGAGGTCCATTGCTTTTTAAATAGGCTTCTCGGAAAGTCAGGACATGGGCAAAATGCAGACAACTTCTCAGTCGGAACAAAACATGAATGACTTCTAGTTCAATTACCAGTAGTGTCCTCCGTTTCCTGAGCCCTCATGAGCCCTGTCTTCACTGCCCACGGTCCTATTGGCATTCTGGTCTTCTGAGCTTCCACCAGAATCAGTCATTAAGCTCCGCTTACAACAACCTAAAGCATTTCCAGTTGTACTGCTGAACATCTCAATTTCTCCCACCAGTTCCAAAACACTCAAAAAGGTACTGAACAACATGGTCAAGTTAGTCCTAGTAATGACCCCACATCTGGTACCAATTTCTATTTTAGTCAGCTTTTTCGCCGCTGTGACTAAAAGACCCAATCAGAACAATTGTAGAAGAGGAAAAGTTTATTTGAGGGCTCATGGTTTCAGAGGTCTTAGCCTGTAGATGGCTGGTTCCACTCCTCAGGGCTCTAGGTGAGGCAGAACATCATGGTGGAAGAGTGTGACAGAGGGAACCAACACACAAGATGATCAGGAAGCCGAGAGAGACTCCACCTGCCAGATAAAAGTTACATACCCCATAGTCACACCCCCAACGAACCACCTCCTCCTGCCCCCCCACCTGCCTCCACTTACCACTCAGTTAATCCATCCGGGATTGGTTCACTGATCCTCTGAACCTTCTTGCATCGTCTCACATGTGAGCTTTTGAGGCACACCTCACATCCAGACCATAACACTCTTTGTTAACGGAGGAAAAGCTGTAGTACCTAGGCTCGGGAAGGGACAGGGCTAAGGAGGCTAACCCCTCACTTGCCAGGGTAAAAAGCAGGAAGCGACAGCACCATGCAGGAGACCCTGTCCTGTGGGAAACGACCCACCAGGGGAGGTTTCTGGGCAGCAGACTTCAGGGATGCTCTCAAGCCCCACGTCTGGAGGCAGTAGGAGAGTCACAGGGCCAAGCGACTGAAATGCAATGGGTGTGGCACCTGCCTCTGCACCACGGGTGACCTTCAGAGGCCTCCCTGGAGCCAGGGCTGGGCCCGGGGCCGAGGCCGCAATGCGCTGCTCCACATGAGCCTCTGGGGGGGCACGTGCTTGGATGAAGTGGCTTGTCCCAGAGGGACCCCAACAGTAGCCATCAGCAGCCAACAGCCAGTACCTTGGTCCTGGGGCTCAGAGTGCCGTCCAGTGCAGTTGCCCCATGTCGTCAGACTGTGGGCCTGTGGCCAGCCAGGCCTTGCAGGCAGCTCCCGGGACTCAGCTCTCTCTTCCCCGGGAGGGGTGAGGGGCCACCGCTGTGCTCCCAGCCGTCCTTGACCTGAGAACCTCGCCGCCCTGCACAGCACCTCTCTTGGAAACCTGGCTCCCAGGGGCCAGAGCCCTGCTCCCTGACCTTCCACACGACACTCCAGAGCACCAGGGGCACCAGCTGGTATTCTCACCCCCTCCTGCCCCCTCCTGATGACTGGCCAGCATGGTGGCTCCCTCCCCGGCCTGCGGGCCTCTTGGCTCAAGGCTCACTGAGACCCCCTGTGTCCCTGTGGAAGTGTGACCCTCAAAGCCACGAACTTTGGGCCCAAAAGTCTACTCGTGAGGACAGAAGCACCAATCCTGATAGAGTGACTCCGTGTACCTGCCAACGGGGACACAGCGCTGGCTGAGGCCGCCGTTCCCTGGCTGCAAAGGGGCTGTGTCGGGTCATCTGCTCCCGCGGCAGGTGCAGGGTCACCTTCTGAAGGCCCACAGGTGCTGTCTCATGCCTAGACCAAGCCTCTCTTAGGGTGCCTCTCAGCTACAAATCCGTCCCCCCTCGGTCCCCTCAGCCCACCGTCAGGGGCTCCTCCCCAGCCCAGCCCGAATCTGAGCCTCAGTCTCCTGCGTGGGTCCCTGGACTCCTGTGGCTGCTGGGCCTCTGCTGCCCTCCCTGCCTCCCACTGAGTTCTTTGGCAGCTTTTTAACACCAGGCAGCAGAGCCACGTCCATCACAGGCTTTAAAAGCAGCCACACTCTGGGTCCTCCCTGGCAGGGCAGTGAGGATGAACCCCACCCCTGCCCAGCCCTCTGCCCAGGGAAGGAGGGAGCACGGGGAACCAGGGGGCCCCCAGCCAAGCCTGGCTTCTGTGCACAGCTGGGAAGCCTCCCTGGGTTGAGCCCTGGAGCAGAGGCCGGGTGCGCACGACCGGGGTCTCTGCTCCCAGTCACGGAGCCCGCAGGTCCCCGGCACACCCCACGGTCCTCTGCACTTCAGCACCAGATCGCCCTGTCCTGGGGAGAGACCAGGCCTCCACCCGCCCTCTGCACCCAGAGGCCGCTTGCCTCGCTGGAGGGGATCAACCTCCGGGTGCTAAGAGCCTTCCGTGTGGCGTGGCGCGGTGCACAGGCAGCGAGTGTGCGGTGCACACACCACGGTGGTGTCCGCCTCCCGCCCTGCAGAGGTCACGCACGTTCTGAAGGAGGTTCTGGGTCTGTCTGCCCCTCCAGAGGCAGCGGCTCTGGCAGGAATCAGGAATCTGCGCACTTCAGCTTCAGGGGTGCCCCGGGGAGGAAGCTCCAGAGTGCCGGGGACGCCGCGGGCTCTCCAGGGCCTGGCGCTCTGCACTGGGGCTCCTGGCCCTGCTCAGGGCTTTCGGAGACCGAGCTCCTTCAATGGCGCGCCAGGCAACCGCAGCGGCAAAGGCGGCCTCCGGGGATTGGGGACGGTGGCGGCCTGCCAACCTGTCACGTTCCCCGTCTTCACTGTGTGATGTCTCTCTTAGGAGGACGACACGTCTGCTTCTGCTCCATGAGATGAAGGCAAAGGTTGGGGTCTGGGTGACGCGTGTTGAGGCAGCACCGAGACGGGGTGGGCAGAGGCGGTGAGGATGGGCATCTCACAGAACCATCAGCTGGGAACAAGCTGCAGGGAAAGGGTCCCTAAAGGGGTCTCTCGGCTCCGCCTCAGTCCCTGTACCAGAAGCTCTCTGGGTAGGACAGGTAGAGAAAACCGACTGGGCTCTTTGTAGGTCCCACCTTTTCACTGAGGTATGAAGCGGTACCTTTTCCCCAGTGGGAAGGGCCTCCCGTTCTGTACTGAGGACAATCAGAACCGACCAGGGATGGCCTCTGGCACCTGCAGGTCGACCTGTGTGCGCGTGATCCATCAGCACCGTGGCCCTTGCTGGGCACGTCCAGAGGGGGCGGGAATCAAGGCTGCCCAGACTTGGCTCTCAGGGTGCTTCCACCTGCGCCAAGCCCTTGCCCTGAGGAAGGGCCGTGGGACCAAGGCTGCCCTTGGGGACCGTGCCTGGCCAGGTGGACATGAATCCACAGTTCTAAAGCAGAATGATTACTGTCCTGGTTTGACAGTCTTGCTATTTTTTTTAAATTTTTATTTATTTTTATTGTAAACAAATGGGATACATGTTGTTTCAGTTTGTACATGGAGTAACAGCTACCATTTGTGTAATCACACATTTACCTAGAGCAATAGTTTTTTATTCATTCCATTCTTTTTTTTCCTTCCCCCCACCCCTCCCATGCCTCTTTTCCCTCTATACAGTCCCTCCTTCCTCCATTCTTCCCCCCTCCCACCCCGCATTATGTGTCATCATCCGCTTATCAGCGAGATCATTCGTCTTTTCGTTTTTTGAGATTGGCTTATCTCTCTTAGCATGATATTCTCCAATTTCATCCATTTGCCTGCAAATACCATAATTTTATTATTCTTTATAGCTGAGTAATATTCCATTGTATATATATATACCACAGTTTATTTATCCATTCACCAATTAAAAGACATCGAGGTTGGTTCCACAGACTGGATATTGTGAATTGAGCAGCTATGAACATTGATGTGGCTGTATCTCTGTAGTATACTGATTTTAAGTCCTTTGGGTATAGGCCGAGGAGTAGGATAGCTGGGTCAAATGGTGGGTCCATTCCAAGTTTTCTAAGGAATCTCCACACTGCTTTCCAGAGTGGCGGCACTAATTTGCAGTCCCACCAGCAATGTATGAGTGTACCTTTTTCCCCACATCCTCGCCAACACCTATTGTTGCTTATGTTCTTGATAATCGCCATTCTAATTGGGGTGAGATGGAATCCTAGTGTAGCTTTGATTTGCATTTCTCTTATTACTAAAGACGGTGAACATTTTTTCATATGTTTGTTGATTGCTTGTAGATCTTCTTCTGTGAAGTGTCTGTTCATTTCCTTAGCCCATTTGTTGATTGGATTATTTGTATTCTTGGCATAGAGCTTTTTGAGTTCTTTATATATTCTGGAAATTAGTGCTCTATCTGAAGTATGAGTGGCAAAGATATTCTCCCACTCTGTAGGCTCTCTCTTCGCATTGCTGATAGTTTCCTTTGCTGAGAGAAAGCTATTTAGTTTGAATCTATCCCAGTTGTTGATTCTTGCTTTTATTTCTTGTGCTATGGGAGTCCTGTTAAGGAAGTCTGATCCTAAGCCAACAAGGTGAAGATTTGGACCTACTTTTTCTTCTATAAGATGCAGGGTCTCTGGTCTGATTCCGAGGTCCTTGATCCATTGTGAGTTGAGTTTTGTGCAGGGTGAGAGATAGGGGTTTAGTTTCATTCTGTTGCATATGGATTTCCAGTTTTCCCAGCACCATTTGTTGAAGAGGCTATCTTTTCTCCATTGCATATTTTTGGCCCCTTTGTCTAGTATGAGAAAATTGTATTTATTTGGGTTTGTGTCCATGTCCTCTATTTTGTACCATTGATCTACCTGTCTATTTTGGTGACAATACCATGCCGTTTTTGTTACTATTGCTTTGTAGTATAGTTGAAGTTCTGGTATTGCGATACCCCCTGCTTCACTCTTCCTGCTAAGGATTGCTGTAGCTATTCTGGGTTTCTTATTCTTCCAGATGAATTTCATGATTGCTTGCTCTATTTCTGTAAGGTACATCATTGGGATTTTAATTGGAATTGCATTGAATTTGTATAGCACTTTAGGTAGTATGGCCATTTTGACAATATTAATTCTGCCTATCCAAGAACATGGGAGATCTTTCCATCTTCTAAGGTCTTCCTCAATTTCTTTCTTCAATGTTTTGTAGTTTACATTGTAGAGATCTTTTACCTCTTTGGTTAGACTGATTCCCAAATATTTTTTTTTTTAGGCTATTGCAAATGGAGTTGTTTTCCTCATTTCCCTTTCAGCTGTTTCGTCACTTGCGTATAAAAATGCTTTAGATTTATGCGTGTTGATTTTATAGCCTGCTATTTTGCTGAATTCATTGATGAGGTCTAGAAGTTTTCTGGTGGAGTTTTTTGGATCCTCTAAATATAGAATCATGTCATCCGCAAATAGTGACAGCTTAAGTTCCTCTTTTCCTATTCATATCCCTTTAATTTCTTTAGTCTGCCTAATTGCTCTGGCTAGAGTTTCGAGGACAATGTTGACTAGAAGTGGTGAAAGAGAACATCCCTGTCTTGCTCCCGTTTTTAAAGGAAATGGTTTCAGTTTTTCTCCATTAAGAATGAGGTTGGCCTTGGGCTTAGCATAAATAGCCTTTACAGTGTTCAGGTATGTTCCTACAATCCCTATTTTTTCTAGTGTTTTGAGCAGGAAGGGGTGTTGTATTTTGTCCAACGCTTTTTCTGCGTCAATTGAAATAACCATATGATTCGTATCCTTAAGTCTATTGACATGATGGATTACGTTTATTGATTTACGTGTGTTAAACCATCCTTGCATTCCAGGGATGAACCGCACTTGATCGTGGTGCACGATTTTCTTAATATGTTTTTGGATACGGTTTGCCAATATTTTGTTAAGGATCTTTGCATCTATATTCATCAAGGATATTGGTCTAAACATTTCTTTCCTTAATGTGTCTTTTCCTGGTTTGGGTATGAGAGTGATATTAGCTTCATAGAATGAGTTTGGTAGGGTTCCCTCCTTTTCTATTTCCTGGAATACTTTGAGAAGTATTGGAAAGAGACCTTCTTTGAAGGTCTTGTAGAACTCGGCTGAGAATAAGTCTGGTCCTGGGTTTTTCTTGGATGGTGGGTTTTTAATGGCTTCTTCTATTTCATTGCATGATATTGATCTGTTTAAATCGTGTATGTCCTCCTGGTTCAGTTTGGGAGGGGCATATGTCTCTAGAAATTTGTAAATGTCTTTGGTAGATTCTATTTTTTTTAATTGTGTAATCATAAATTTACATAGGGTAATGTTGTTTGATTCATTCTGTTATTTTTCCTCCCACTTACCCCTCCCACCCCTCTTTTCCCTCTATACAGTTCTTCCTTCCTCCATTCTTGCCACCCACCTTAATCCTAACCCTAAACCTAACCGTAACCCTAACGCTAACCCCTCACACCCCCCATTATATGTCATCATCTGCTTATCAACGAGATCATTTGTCCTTTGGATTTTTGAGATTGGCTTATCTCACTTAGCATAATATTCTCCAGTTTTATCCATTTGCCTGCAAATGCCATAATTTTATTATTCTTTATAGCTGAGTAATATTCCATTGTGTATATATATCACAGTTTCTTTATCCATTCATCAATTGAAGGACATCTAGGTTGGTTCCACAATCTGGCTATGGTGAATTGAGCAGCAATGAACATTGATGTGGCTGAATCTCTGTAGTATGCTGATTTTAAGTCCTTTGGGTATAGGCCAAGGAGTGAGATAGCTGGGTCAAATGGTGGTTCCATTCCAAGCTTTCTAAGAAATCTCCATACTACTCCCAGAGTGGCTGCACTAATTTGCAGCCCCACCAGCAATGTATGAGTGTACCTTTTTCCCCACATCCTCGCCAACACCTATTGTTGCTTATGTTCTTGATAATCGCCATTCTAATTGGGGTGAGATGGAATCCTAGTGTAGCTTTGATTTGCATTTCTCTTATTACTAAAGACGGTGAACATTTTTTCATATGTTTGTTGATTGCTTGTAGATCTTCTTCTGTGAAGTGTCTGTTCATTTCCTTAGCCCATTTGTTGATTGGATTATTTGTATTCTTGGCATAGAGCTTTTTGAGTTCTTTATATATTCTGGAAATTAGTGCTCTATCTGAAGTATGAGTGGCAAAGATATTCTCCCACTCTGTAGGCTCTCTCTTCGCATTGCTGATAGTTTCCTTTGCTGAGAGAAAGCTATTTAGTTTGAATCTATCCCAGTTGTTGATTCTTGCTTTTATTTCTTGTGCTATGGGAGTCCTGTTAAGGAAGTCTGATCCTAAGCCCACAAGTGGAAGATTTGGACCTACTTTTTCTTCTATAAGATGCAGGGTCTCTGGTCTGATTCCGAGGTCCGTGATCCATTGTGAGTTGAGTTTTGTGCAGGGTGAGAGATAGGGGTTTAGTTTCATTCTGTTGCACATGGATTTCCAGTTTTCCCAGCACCATTTGTTGAAGAGGCTATCTTTTCTCCATTGCATATTTTTGGCCCCTTTGTCTAGTATGAGAAAATTGTATTTATTTGGGTTTGTGTCCATGTCCTCTATTTTGTACCATTGATCTTCCTGTCTATTTTGGTGACAATACCATTCCGTTTTTGTTACTATTGCTTTGTAGTATAGTTGAAGTTCTGGTATTGCGATACCCCCTGCTTCACTCTTCCTGCTAAGGATTGCTGTAGCTATTCTGGGTTTCTTATTCTTCCAGATGAATTTCATGATTGCTTGCTTTATTTCTGTGAGGTACGTCATTGGGATTTTAATTGGAATTGCATTGAATCTGTATAGCACTTTAGGTAGTATGGCCATTTTGACAATATTAATTCTGCCTATCCAAGAACATGGGAGATCTTTCCATCTTCTAAGGTGTTCTTTAATTTCTTTCTTTAGTGTTGTATAGTTCTCATTGTAGAGGTCTTTCACCTCTTTTGTGAGATTGATTCCCAAGTATTTTATTTTTTTTTTTTTTTGAGGCTATTGTGAATGGGGTAGTTCTCCTATCTTCTCTTTCTGAAGATTCATCACTTATGTATAAAAATGCATTGGATTTATAAGCATTGATCTTGTAACCTGCTACTTTACTTAATTCACTTATGAGTTCTAAAAGTTTTCTGGTGGAAATTCCAGGTTCCTCTAAATATATAATCATGTCATCAGCGAACAGGGATAGTTTGAGTTCTTCTTTTCCTATTTGTATCCCTTTAATTTCTTTGGTTTCTCTAATTGCTCTGGCTAGAGTTTCAAGGATGATGTTGAATAGAAGTGGAGAAAGAGGGCATCCCTGCCTTGTTCCAGTTTTTAGGGGGAATGCTTTCAGTTTTTCACCATTTAGAATGATATTAGCCATGGGCTTAGCATAAATGGCCTTTACAATGTTAAGGAATGTTCCCACTATCCCTATTTTTTCTAGTATTTTGAGCATGCTGTATTTTATCGAATGCTTTTTCTGCATCTATCAAAATAATCATGTGATTCTTAACTTTAAGTCTGTTGATATGATGAATGACATTTATTGATTTCCGGATGTTAAACCAACCTTGCATCCCTGGGATGAAACCCACTTGATCATGGTGCACTATCTTTTTAATATGTTTTTGTATGCGATTTGCTAAAATTTTGTTGAGAATTTTTGCGTCAATGTTCATTAAGGATATTGGTCTGAAATTTTCTTTCCTCAATGTGTCTCTTTCTGGTTTAGGTATCAGGGTGATATTGGCTTCATAGAATGAGTTTGGGAGGGTTCCCTCCTCTTCTATTTCATGGAATACTTTGAGAAGTATTGGAATGAGCTCTTCTTTAATGGTTTTGTAGAACTCGGCTGAGAACCCATCTGGTCCCGGACTTTTCTTTGTTGGTAGGCTTTTGATGACTTCTTCTATTTCATTGCTTGAAATTGATTTATTTAAGTTATGTATGTCCTCCTCATTCAGTTTAGGCAATTCATATGTCTCTAGAAACTTGTTGATGTCTTTGAGGTTTTCTGTTTTGTTGGAGTATAGATTTTCAAAATAGCTTCTAATTATGTTTTGTATTTCACTCGTGTCTGTTGTGATATTTCCTTGTTCATTCTGACTTTTAGTGATTTGAGTTTTCTCCCTCTTTCTCTTTGTTAGTGTGGCTAAGGGTTTATCAATTTTGTTTATTTTTTCAAAGAACCAACTCTTTATTTTGTTAATTTTTCCGATTGTTTCTTTTGTTTCAATTTCATTGATTTCAGCTCTGATTTTAACTATTTCCTGTCTTCTACTACTTTTGGTGTTGGTCTGCTCTTCTTTTTCTAGGGCTTTGAGCTGTAGTGTTAAGTCATTTATTTGTTGATTTTTACTTCTTTTGTTGAATGCACCCCATGAAATAAATCTTCCTCTAAGTACTGCTTTCATAGTGTCCCAGAGATTTTGATATGATGTGTCTTTCTTCTCGTTTACTTCTAAGAATTTTTTTATTTCCCTCCTGATGTCTTCTGTTATCCATTCATCATATAATAGCATATTATTTAATCTCCAGGTATCAGAGAAGTTTCTGTTTTTTATTCTGTCATTTATTTCTAATTTCAATCCATTATGATCTGATAAAATACAAGGTAGTATCTCTATCTTCTTGTATTTGCTAACAGTAGCTTTGTGGCATAAAATGTGGTCTATTTTAGAGAAGGATCCATGTGCTGCTGAGAAGAAAGTGTATTCATTCTTTGTTGGATGGTATATTCTATATATGTCTGTTAAGTCTAAATTGTTGATTGTGTTATTGAGATCTACGGTTTCTTTATTCAATATTTGTTTGGAAGATCTATCCAGTGGTGAAAGAGGTGTGTTAACATCGCCTGGTATTATTGTGTTGTGGTCTATTTGGTTTCTGGAATTGAGAAGGATTTGTTTGACATACATGGATGAGCCAATATTCGGGGCATAGATACTTATGATTGTTATGTCTTGCTGATTTATGCTTCCCTTAAGCAGTATGTAATGACCTTCTTTATCCCTTTTGACTAGTTTTGGCTTGAAGTCCACATTATCTGAAATGAGGATGGATACTCCAGCTTTTTTGCTGTGTCCGTGTGCATGGTATGTTTTTTCCCATCCTTTCACCTTTAGTCTATGGTATCTCTTTCTATGAGGTGAGTCTCTTGCAGGCAGCATATTGTTGGATTTTTCTTTTTAATCCAATCTGCCAGTCTATGTCTTTTGATTGATGAGTTCAGGCCATTAACATTCACGGTTATTATTGTGACATGATTTGTATTCCCAGACATTTGACTCATTTTTGTTTTTTGATATGATTTGGTTTCTCCTTTATTTGGCTATTCCTTTAGGCTAGTTCCTCCCGTTGCTGATTTGCTTCTTTGTTTTTCATCTCTTCCTCATGGAATATTTTGCTGAGAATGTTCTGTAATGCCGGCTTTCTTTTTGTAAATTCCTTTAGCTTTTGTTTATCATGGAAGGATCTTATTTCATCGTCAAATCTGAAAGTAAGTTTTGCTGGGTATAAGATTCTTGGTTGGCATTCCTTTTCTTTCAGGGCTTGGTAAATGTTGTTCCAGGCCCTTCTAGCTTTTAGGGTCTGGATTGAAAAATCTGCTGATATCTGTATTGGTTTCCCCCTGAGTGTAATTTGATTCTTTTCTCTCGCAGCCTTTAAAATTCTGTCTTTATTTTGTATGTTAGGTATTTTCATAATAACATGCCTTGGTGTGGGTCTGTTGTAATTTTGTGTATTTGGAGTCCTATAAGCCTCTTGTACCTGGTTTTCCATTTCATTCTTCAGATTTGGGAAATTTTCTGATATTATTTCATTGAATAGATTGTTCATTCCTTTGGTTTGTTTCTCTAAGCCTTCCTCAATCCCAATAATTCTTAAATTTGGCCTTTTCATGATATCCCATAATTCTTGTAGATTCTGTTCATGATTTCTTACCATCTTCTGTTTGGTCAACTTTGTTTTCAAGATTAAGTATTTTGTCTTCAATGTCTGAGGTTCTGTCTTCCAGGTGTTCTATCCTATTGGTTATGCTTTCTATGGAGTTTTTAACTTGGTTTATTGTTTTCTTCATTTCAAGGATTTCTTTTTTTTTTTTTTTCAGGATCTCTAACTGTTAATTGAAATGATCTTTTGCTTCCCGTATTTGCTCTTTTAACTGTTGATAGGTGCGATCATTCAAAGCCTGCATTTGCTCTTTCATGTCCTCGTTGCTTCCCTGATTGTTTTAATTATGTACATTCTGAACTCCCTTTCTGACATTTCTTGTGCTGTGCTGCCATTGCATTTTATTGATATAGTGTCTAGGTTTGTTTGGGGCCTTTTCTTCCCTTGTTTTCTCATATTGGTCAGATACCAGTGGGACTCTGAGATATTGCAGATTTCCTCTTTGGCTTATAGTGTCCCTGTAGATTTCCAGTATATCACCGCCCAGCCTTCAGTAGCCTGAAGTCTTGGAGGAACTTGATAATGAATGCTTCCAAAGAAAGCTGCCCCCAGTCCGCTACTGGGTCCAGGGCTGGGGGCTGGCTCTGTGCGGAAAAGCTCTTACTGGGTGGATCTGCTCTACGGAACTGGCTGTAGATCGTGCCTGCCGCCGGAGGGAGTACGGCTGCTTGGGGAAGTCTCTGGCTTCCCTTCCCTGGTCCCAGAAGCCGCCTGTAGGCCAGGGTCAGCCGCTGGGTCCAGGGCTTGGAGCTGGCTCTGTGCAGAAAGGCTCTCACTGGGCGGCCTGCTCCAAGAAGCTGGCTGTGGAACGAGCCTGCTGCTGAAGGGAGCAGGGTGGCTTGGGGAAGACTCTAGCTGCCCTGCGGTGCTCCAATAAGCTGCCCCTGCCTGGCCCTGCTGCCCAGGCCGAGCTTCACCAGGTGGAAGAGACTCACCCCATGGCTCTATATTAGTCCAAGTCACTCAATGCCTCCCCTTCTTGAATCCTGGGTTCTGGAGCGATGGGAGATACAGTCACCCTCTAGTCCGCCATCTTGGATCTCAGTAGATTCTATTTTGTTGGAATACAGATTTTCAAAGTAGCTTCTCCTTATATTCTGTATCTCAGTGGTGTCTGTCATGATATTTCCTTTTTCATCACGAATTTTAGTAATTTGAGTTTTCTCTCTCCCTCTCTTTGTTAGTGTGGCTAAGGGTTTGTCTATTTTGTTTACTTTCTCAAATAACAAACTTTTCGTTTTGTTAATTTTTTGAATTGTTTCTTTTGTTTCAATTTCATTGATTTCAGCTCTGATTTTAATTATTTCCTGTCTTCTACTACTTTTGCTGTTATTCTGTTCTTCTTTTTCTAGGACTTTGAGCTGTAATGTTAGGTCATTTAGTTGTTGACTTTTCATTCTTTTCTGGAATGCGCTCCATGCAATGAATTTTCCTCTTAGTACTGCTTTCATAGTGTCCCAGAGATTTTGGTATGTTGTATTGTCATTCTCATTGACCTCTAAGAATTTTTTAATCTCCTGCCTGCTGTTTTCTGTTATCCATGTTTCATTCAATAGCATATTATTTAGTCTCCAGGTGTTGGAGTAATTTCTATTTTTTATTTTGTCATTGATTTCTACTCTCAGTCCATTATGATCTGATACAACACAAGGCAGTATCTCTATTTTTTTGCATTTCCTAAGGGCTGCTTTGTGGCATAGCATATGGTCTATTTTCGAGAAGGTTCCATGTGTGCTGAGAAGAAAGTGAATCTGCTCGTTGATGAATGGAATATTCTATATATGTCTATTAAGTCTAGGTTATTGATTGTGTTATTGAGTTCTGTGGTTTCTTTGTTTGGTTTTTGTTTGGAAGATCTATCTAGTGGTGAGAGTGGTGTATTAAAGTCACCCAGAATTATTGTGTTGTGGTCTATGTGATTCCTGAAATTGAGAAGGATTTGTTTGATGTACAGGGATGCACCATTGTTTGGGGCATAAATATTTACTATCGTTATGTCTTCCTGATTTATGGTTCCCTTAAGCAGTATGAAATGTCCTTCTTTATCCCTTCTGACTAACTTTGGCTTGAAGTCCACTTTATCTGGTATAAGGATGGAAACCCCCGCTTTTTTACTGAGTCCATGTGCGTGGTAGGATTTTCCTATCCTTTCACCTTTAGTCTGTGGATGTCTTTTTCTATGGGATGAGTCTCTTGCAGGCAGCATATTGTTGGGTCTTTCTTTTTAATCCATTCTGCTAGTCTATGTCTTTTGATTGAGGAGTTTAGGCCATTAACGTTCAGGGTTATTATTGAGATATGATTTGTATTCCCAGTCATTTGGCTTATTTTTGGTTTTTAAGTTGGCTTGATTTCTCCTTTGAGTGGTTTTTCCTCTAAGGTAGTTCCTCCCTTTGCTGACCTCCATTGTTGTTTTTCATTTCCTCCTCATGGAATATTTCATTGAGAACATTCTGTAGTGCAGGCTTTCTATTTGTAAATTCTTTTAACTTTTGTTTTTCATGGAAGGATTTTATTTCATCTTCAAATCTGAAGGTTATTTTAGCTGGGTATAGGATTCTTGGTTGGCAACCATGTTCTTTCAGAGCTTGAAATATATCATTTCAGGCCCTTCTAGCTTTTAGAGTCTGGGTTGAGAAGTTGGTTGCTATCCATATTGGTCTCCCCGTATATGTAATCTGATACTTTTCTCTCATGGCCTTCAAAATCCTATCTTTATTTTGAATGTTAGGCATTTTCATTATAATGTGCCTTGGTGTGGATCTGTTGTGATTCTGTGCATTTGGTGTTCTGTTAGCCTCTTGTGTTTGATTTTCCATTTCATTCTTCAGGTTTGGGAAATTTTCTGATATTATTTCATTGAATAGTTTGTTCATTCCTTTGGTTTGTATCTCTGTGCCTTCCTCAATCCCAATAATTCTTAAATTTGGTCTTTTCATGATGTCCCATAGTTCTTGGAGATTCTGTTCATGATTTCTTACCATCTTGTCTGTTTGGGCGACTTTATTTTCAGGATTAAATATTTTGTCTTCATTGTCTGAGGTTCTGTCTTCCAAGTGGTCTAGTCTGTTGGTGATGCTTTCCATTGAGTTTTTTATTTGGTTTATTGTTTCCTTCATTTCAAGGATTTCCGTTTGGTTTTTTTTTTTTTTTTTTTTTTTTTTTTTTTTTAAGAATCTCTATCTCTTTGTTGAAATGATCTTTGTTTCCTGCATTTGTTCTTTCAGCTTATTGGTATTATCATTCATTGCCTGCATTTGTTCTCTCATCTCATCTTTTGCTTCATGAATCATCTTAATCATGTATAATCTGAAGTCCTTTTCTGACATTTCTTCTAACATACTGTCATTGGTTTCTATTAATATAGAATCTAGATTGGTTTGGATCATTTTCTTCCCTTGTTTTTTCATGTTGTCCATGTATCTTCCCCTCTAGCTGCAGATCTGGGGTATTGCGGATTTCCCCCTATAGGCTTATAGTGGCCCTATAGGTTTCCAAAACCCTTTCTTTATGGGCAGATCAATATCAGCAGTGCCCAATTCAGACATTTTGCAATCCTAGACCAAATAGCCCCTATGGGGACAATAACAAAATTGTCATAATAAGCAGAACAAGTTCAAATATTATCTTCAGTAAAACAAACAGATTTGCAATAAGGTCTGCAGTTTCAAATGGAGGACAAAGAGGATGCAGAGGGATGTAGAATGTGGCTGTTAATGGGATAAGAAAAGAATATACAGAAGTTCTAGAATATAGAAAGGGTGAGAGTGTAATCAAAAGAAATTGGATGTTAGCATGCAAAAAAAGGAGAAAGAGACTCTGAGGGAACAGGTAAACAAAAGGAAAAGAGAGCAAGAAAAGTAAAGAAATAAAAACTTAAATTTTTTTAAAAAGGAGAAAAAAGAAAATCTACTGTATAACAGTCATATACTAATGAAACCTTCCAGTCTTCAGTAGCCTGATGCATGAGAGGTACCTGACAGTGAGCTTCAAGCCTCCAGCAGGCGTCTCAGGATGGGATTTGCCCCACCTAAAGATGGGAGCTACAGCTTCCAGGATTATCCAAGATGGCCGCTCTGGCTTCAAAATGTGTTGGCAAATGGGGAGCTGCAGCTCAGGGGTGGATGTGGTCAGCTGGAGGTCCTGGAGGCAGGATGCAGTTGGTCCGGCAGGGGTCCTGGAGGTCCTGTGTGTTTGGTGTGGTTGTGGGATCCTGGAGGCCGGGTGCAATCAGTCGGTCTGGGGTCCCGGTGATAGGGCACAGTCAGTTGGTCTGGGGGTCCTGGTGGCAGGGAGCAGTCAGTCGATGTGAGGGCCCCAGAGGCAGGGAATGATCGGTCGAGCTGAGGGATCCTGGAGACGGGGCTCAGTCAGTCCAGCCAGGGGTCCTATGGGGCCTGGCTGTTGTCTCACAATGGCGGCAGCCATGTGTAATCAAACCTGCAGGTACTGTAACAGTGAACTTCCAGGCAACAGCAGGCAGCTGGGGCTCCACTGGCGGTCGGCAATCAGTTTGCTGACTTTTGTCGGAGGATTGGTAGGTGAACCTCGTGCGTTGGGTGATGGATAGGTGTAAGGCAGGCGATGGACAGGCGAGAGGCAGGCAAATGGCAGATGATAGGTGCCTGACAGTGAGCAACCTGCACTCAAAAAAGGTGTTGATAGCTGGCAGACTGCAGGTGATCACAGCAGACAAATGGGGTAAACAGCAGGGGATCGATAAGCAGCAAAAACTGCCTCACCAAGAAACAGATATCCTCTGCTTGAAACCGTGGTCACGGAGCGACAAGAACGCAGCCTCCCTCTAGTCCGCCATGTTGGATCTCCCCCAGTCTTGCTATTTTGATACCATCTTCCCTCTTCTTCAGGGGAGTGTTGACATGTCACTCTGGGTAAATCACTTTCTCAGGGCTGCCATGCATCTTACCACCTGGTGGCTTCTGTCACCTCCCACGGTAGGAGTTGGAAACCAAGGTGTTGGCAGAGCTAGTCCTCCGACGCCTTCAGGAAGTCTGCTGTGCTAGCCTCTCGCTGCTGCTGGAGGCTGCCAGGATTCCTGGGCATCCCCTGGCCATGTCTGCACAGGTCTTTGAATGTGAATCTCTCCAAACTTCATGGGACCACCGAGTCCCCAGGGCGACGGCTCCTGGAGTGTGGCCTGGGCAGGTGCAGCTCAGGGGCAGAGCACTGGCCTGGCATGTGCAAGCCTATTCACACCCCAGCTCAGGACGGGGGCCCCGAGTCGGGCTGCACCACGTGAGGGATTGTGCCTTCATGAAAGAGGCCCGGGGACCTGCCGCCCCTTCTGGCACATTGGCACTCAGGCAGAAGAACCTTCCGTGACAGCCAGATGCTCCCCGTCACAGAATGTGCCAGCCCCTGGATCTTGGGCCATCCAGCCTCCAGGACTAAGGCCATCCAGCCTCCAGGACTAACAGATGCGCCTCGCAGACGTCCTGGCCTGAGGGTGCTTTGCAGCAGACCGCAGGGGTTGAGAGAAAGCGCGTGTCCACCACCTCTCCCAGTGCCAGCACCTCTCCAAATGTCTCCCTGTAAGGACATGTGGCCTTGGATTTAGGACCCACCCTAACCCGGCGTAACCTCTTCTTACCTCTCATACACAAAGACCCATGGACACTGCGGGTAGCACTTCAAAATACCTTGTGTGAGGATCGTGCCAACCCACAGCACTGGGTAAGTAAATACCCCCAAGCAGATGGTCACAGCCAGGGCAGCATGGGCTCCCGACATCAGCAGGCAACTCCACAGCGTCTGTCCCCGACAAGATTGCCAGGGTCCCAGGCTCCCCTGCAATCTCTGGGACCCCCAAGCCTGTACTGGCGTTGTGTTGGCTACTTAGGTTTTCTGGTTTCATAGGCCGCTGGGCGGTCAGAGCAGGGTGGAAGGGGCCTCGGCCTCTCCTCTCTGAGTGCGCCTGAAGCAGTGGCTTTGGCAGGATGGGTATGAGAAGCTGTCTGTCTGCCTGTGATAGTGAGCGGCTCCTGCCAGAGCCCCCTCGGAAGGCTGGCCAGAGGGGCATGGCTAAGCCTGCTCACAGGACTTCCACCCAGTGACCAAGCAAAGGAGAGCGTGCTGGCTGCCTCTGAATTCCCATTTTCAGTCAGTCAACTTCCCTACACTCAGGACAGAAGATGAGAGGGAACCTGAAAGAAAGTCTGCTCGCCCTGACCGCATCTTCTGCGATGCTGCCCCTCCACTATGGACACCTCAGACAGAACTCGCCTGGGCAGCTGCTCAGCCCTGAAGCCGAGGCCCGTCTGACCTACACTCCCTGGACAGGCATCAGGGGAAATGAGTGGTCCCCGCACTCCATCTCTCTGCAGTGGTGGACAGTTTTTAAGAAGAGACCTGTTCCTGGGTGTCCCTGGGCTCCAAGGCGAGCTGTCAACAATCCAACTGTTTTCCTGTGACATGTTGGCATTTTGGTCCTTGGACATTTCTTTGCATTGGAGTTTAAAGCCTTGCGAGGGAGAGATGCTTATCCTGAATCCTTGAGCCGTTCTGTGCCAAGCTCAGGGCCCCGCCTCCTCCCACCCCACTGTCGTCCTGGCCTGAGACACCGGCTTAAAGCCAACACAGAGAGGCGGAGGCCAGATGGCACTCCAGGGTGCCGTTCTTCAGGGGAGGCGGGCAGGTCGCATGGAGAACTGCTGACTTTGACCCTGTGTAGTGAGTCCGCACGCGTGGCTTACCCCTGGGGACAGAGATCAGACTTAGTCCTGGGGTGGAGGAGACAAAAGGAGATGTCAGGAGCAGCAGGACAGATCTGCACAGAAGCCCTCCAGGCAAGGGGGGAAGAGGACCTGTGGCCGGAGGGAGCAGCCCCAGGGGCACAGAGGTGCAGCCGGCCTGGGGGCCCCTGAGGCAGGGCCTTGGGACAGCCCTGGCTGTGGAGGATGAGGGAAGGCTGGAGGCTGGACCCGCCCAGGACTGCCCATCGCTAACCACCTCTTTTCTGGGACCTCCTGGGCTTGACTGGGGCCATGCTGGCAAGGCCGACTCAACGCACGGAACTGGATGGCGCCACAAACCAGGACTCTTGCTGCTGCTACCCAGGGGCCTGCTTCCCAGCATGCCCCGTGAGGGTCCAGCTTTATCCTGAGAACTTGGGGCAGGGACACAGGAGGACTTGGAAGAAGTCAGAATCCTTAAAGAGGACTTAGGGTGCTGTCCAGCCCAGGGCTGCTGGCCAGCAGTCCTGAGAGTGTGACCCAGGCGGGGTGTAGCACCAGCAGCCGAGGCCAGGCAGCTCCTCGGAGCCCACAGCAGCCCTGGGAGGGGCCCAGCTGCCTCAGGTCTCAGGTCAGGGACGGGAACCCAGACTCACAGATGGCACAGGTAGACATCAAGACATCAAGGTGAAAGAACCTGAAAGCTTTCAGAGAACAAGCAGGGCACTCAACAAGAACTCCATTCTGGCATCCACCTTCGTCAGCAGCCCTAGACCAGAGAAGACGTGGGAACCTAGAATTCCAAGCCCAGGGAGGGGCAGTCACCTGGCGCGCAGCATAGGTCCCCACCTGGAGACCTGGGTGCGGCGGAAGCCTGCTTTCGTTGGAAGGGAGTTACAATGTATCACATACCAGCCTGGAACTCTGACCTCCTAACGCGAAACAAGACGGGTAGAAGCCCCGGTGTAGCGATGACAAATGATGCTTGAATAGGAAACGTGGCAATGGTGAGAGCCGCAGGCCAGGCGCCGGATAGCGGGGACGCAGCTGGCTGTGCACCCGCACCCCACCACACGCGCCCGTGCTTCCTGATGTTCTGACATCCTACAATCGTATCTGGAGTGTAATTCAAGGTCTCACCACACATGGCCTTAAAATACCAAATTGCAGTTTTGAGGATTGTAACTTTTTCCTGTACAGACATCAGCCGAAACCTACTTCAAGAGAGGCCTGTGTTCCACACTTCCTTATTAAACTCCAAGAGGCGTTTGCCAGGATGACACAGCCAGCGAGGGGGTTTGTGGGGCGTGCTCCACGTGGCAGCTAACGGACCCTCCGATCACTCAGCTGGAGAGCAAGAGGAGTGAGGGTCGGCTCAGAGCCGAGGCTGCCAGCGCTCTCCCTGGCCTCCATCCGGGGGAGTCGGTGGGTACCTGCTCATCTTCACTCATGCAGGTGGCATCTGTGACCTCTTCCCTGGGGGCGCGCGGGGCCGTGCGCAGCCTCTGCACCACCTCACCAACCTGCTCACGGCCCCTGCGGAGGCCTCACCAGCAGCCGCCCCTTGTTTCTTCTGCTGGCTGCAGGGCAGCCCCTGCTATCTGTGCCCAAGGACCTGCCCCTGCAGAAGCCTGAGTCAGTGGCCCCTCGCTACACACTGCTGTCCCCACGTCCTCCCGGTTCGCTCAGCATGTGCCGCATTTCCACACTGTGGCAGGCCACTACGCAGTGGTCTCTGCAGGCTTGGTTTGCTTTTCCCTCGACCTAGGAATGGCCAAGGTCTCTGCACGTGCTTCCTACTGGCCGTTCCCAGGTCTCTCTTGAGGAAACCTTTCAAGCCCGTTGCTCCCTGCTCAGTGGGTATGTGTCGTTCCAGGGTGTAGTTAGAGAGGTCAGTTGGCCTATTCTCTCCCTTTGATTTCTGTGCTACAGATGCGTTCTTTAAAATGGAGTAATAAAGCACACTCGGCAGAGATGAGGTCCAGGACATCGGCCAAGGGAGGGAAGGTGTCCACCAGGCCCACCCCTGTGCAGCCTGGGGCCAGCAGCCTCAGACCAGGCCAGCACACAGGCACCCGGAGGAGCTGCACCCGGGGACAGAGCCTGGAGAATGTTGAACAGACCGCGAATGGCAAAGCCCACCAGTGTGCACAGGCTGGACCGTGAAGGAAATGACGTCATTGCTCTACATTTAGTGACATGATGAAGTTTCAGTTAAGGAGTATGAGTAACTTTTTGGTCTTAGGATAAATAATATTTACACAGTCACCATAAGGTAAACACTCTTGGTTTTAAAATATTAGATTCAAACTTTTGGGTAAAGTAGAGAGGATTTAATTCTGGATTCAGGACAGAGCATGTATGTGTCTTCTGCCTGACCAGGTGAATGTCCAGCATGGGCTGCCGAGGCCGGGAGGAGGGGAGGGGGGCCAGGGCGAAGGCCTCCCCCCACCGGCAGGACCTCCAGCAGCAATGGAGGTGCTGAGAGCAGACGGAGCTCTGGGAAGCCCTGGGCACAGGAGCCGAGGTAGGAGGTCTGAGGCTGAAGCTTCTGCTGCCATGGAGAAGGGTGGAAGCTGGTGGGGTGAGCGCACCCCACCCCACTGCAGCCACAGACCTGCGAGCAGGCCAGCAGGAAGATGGCGGGCAGAGGGCAAGAAGCCACCGCCGCCCAGCGGGTGCCCTCATGAAAATATACCGATTTGAAGTGAAAGTAAGGAATCAATTTTTACAACACTAGGGTTTTCACAGAAAGAAAGAGACCGAGCAGACAGCTCAGTAACAGAAGTGCAAACTGTCAACAGGTGTGATCCACCTCAGCCGGGGCTGTTTCGTGGGGCACAGCGGACAGAAGAGCCACGGCTCCGGAAACCACACTGCTGCTGGGGCGCGGAGTGAGGCGTGAACGGGCTCCGTGCTGGTGAGAGGGAGGCGGACGCAGCCTCCAACTGTTCCCATGCTCTGTCCCAGGGCTTCCACTTCCAGAAATTAATTCAAACAAGTCATGGAAATCCAAAGATGTGTGCACAAAGGTATTCTGACGTCTCTACGACAGCGTCTGTGTCTGTCAGCTGCACCCAGTGGGTAACGCCTGGTGCACCCGGCCTCCAGGGTCCCTGGGCCACAGGGGAGACTCTGAACCACACTGTCTGGTGGGTCCTGGCACTGGCCTGCCTGCAGCCCGTCCCCCACCACACACGCTCCCCGACGTCACAGCGATGCCACACAGTGGGTCCTGCTGCGGTGACACAGCCTCATCCCAATAGCTTTCCATGGCCAGAAGTGACCTGGCCCAGGCCACCACCCGCTGGGCACCATGCTGGGGAGGCACTGCTGCAGGAAGCCATGGGCAGGGCAGGGCACCCAGCTGGCCCTTGAATGAGCAGGTCACCTCCACTTCCGTCTACGGCAGGGGGTCAGGCAGTGCAGGACAGTCCTGGGGGGTCTCCCTCTCCTCTCACAGTCCCAGGAACACCTGCAGAATGTGCTGGGGGCTTGGCACCTGGCTGAGGGGACCGAGGGGACCGTGCTGCTCCCTTTCCACCTGAGCAGACGTTCTCCAGCCCAGGGGCACTGCCGCAGTGACACAGCCGAGCACAGGGGGCCCCTCGGGGTGTGGGGCGCACACAGACGAGACTCCATCCAGAGAGCCACCTAGAGCCCTGGGAGGTGGCTGGCCGTGAACCCCAGGCCTGCGTTACCGCTTGCCGTGCCCCATAACAAACCTGCTTCATGTGACTCGCGGATGAGCTGGGAGCTGGGCACCACCAGCCGGCGACACGCGGCTCTCCTGAAGCCGCCCACTCAGAGCAGTGACCCTTCCACAGGGAGAGGTGAACGTGGCCTCGTCCTGGCATCTCCTCTTCGCTCGCGTCCATAGGAGGGGCCACCCGCAGGTGGTGCTGGACCGACCAGCACACTCCTCCTCCTCTCCCCAGATTCAGCCAGCGGCCATCAGCTGGCACGTGCCACCCAGCACAAACAAGGGCGCCCCAGCTCCTCGCTGTCCTGGGAAGCAAGCAGAAGAGGGCGGACAGGCCCCGAGCGCACCTCCCAGAGCACCAGCCCTCCCTCCTCCTGCCGCCACCAGGGCAGTGGGTGCTCCTCAGACGCTGCAGGGAGGCAGCTCCAGGCTGGCAGCCACGTGGACCATGCCAGCCGCGGCCCCTGCCCAGCTCCAGGGCCACCTGCGCAGACGAAAACCACATTCCGGTTTGAAATCCTGCGCTGCGGTGTCCTTGCCGGAGCCACTGATTTGAGCTGGAATGGTTCTCAGAGGCTGGTGAGCGGTGAGGGCGGGCGTCTGTCCTGGGTGCCTCGCCTGGGGCTGGCCGGGTGCGGGAAGCCTGGGCTGGGACCCCTCCAGAAGAGACTTCAGGGTGCTTCCCTGGAGTCTTAGGGCAGACAGGCTGCGCCATCTGGAGGGGCTGGCCCCCACGGCACCCACGGCAGGAAAGGACGCTGGCCCTGCTGTCCTGCAAGTCCTCATGGCTGGGTGGTGCAGTGGGCAGGCTGCTCGTCCTTCTCCAGGTGAGATGCTGGTGCTGACTCTTGTTTCAAGTCATAAGAATTTGGAGTCATTTGTTAAACAGCAATAGATTATGTATATTTAAGGAGCTCATAAAGAAACCCACCACCAGGTGTGAAGGTCACGTCTAATCCCAGCGACATGGGAGACGGAGGCAGGATCACCAGTTCAAGGTCAACCTGGACAACCTAGTAAAACCCTCTCAAAACAAACAATAAAGAAGACTTGGGACGTGGCTGCATGGTGGAGTGGCCCTGGGCTCAATCCCCAGCACTGAAACACAAGAGTGAAACAAACCTGTTGATAGCTTTCAGTCTGCGATATGTCTCATGCCTATTGAAGCTCACGTCATTCCGTCTGTGACCAGTGGCCCTGTGGTCAGCAGCTGAGCCTTGGACGGGACCCCTGTCACCTCGGGCAGCTCTTAGCTGTGTCTTGTGCCCAGGTGCTCAGGTGCCCCGGGTTCGACACACACATGGGCTCAGACTCAGCAGCTGTCCCTAAAGCACAGGTTTTGCTGTGGGCAGCAGTAGTTCTCACAGGCTGGTCACTCACTGCCTCTGGACTTCCGACCAGGCAGCACCCTGGGCTGGCGTGTGTGCACATTAAAGAGGAAGGGGCTCAGTTCATTGCGAGAACGTCCAACCTGAGTTCCGGGCCACAGAGACTTTTCCATGTGTCCTCATTTATGCTCTGTCTTCGTGACCTTTGTTCTGCACCGTGACTCTGGGCGCCAGGCCGTGTAGGGCAGAAGAGGCCACGGTATCCCTGTTGATCCCCCATGCACAGGACACCCCCGGCAGCAAGCGGGGCCCTGCCCACTTGCCACTCAGTCTGGGTCCCTTGCAAGCCCTGCCTGCCTTTTGACCTGACTCATTCTGGTCCCTCTGGTGATTCAACACCCTCCTGGCCCTCCATCACTGTCTGGCTGACACCATAATTTCTCTTTTCTAAGCTATTTTCAGGAAGATTCCTCGGATGGGACTCAAGAGACAAATCTCCCTCTCTGGTCCAAAGCCGGCGTTTCCAGAGAGCAGAGCTTTGGTCTGCACCTTCTTTCCTTAAATAGGCTTATGGTTCTGACCAGGTTTCTGGCAGAAGGAGCCACTGTCTAAAAGCCTAAGAAGAAACTCATTTTAATTCTCCTGAGACTTACCTTCTCCTTTCGCTTGATGGCCAACATGCATTCTTTGTTCTTCAGGTCTAGTAATTGCACACGAGTGCCCGGGTTGCTCACTCCGGGTTGATACTATCAGGAAGATACTCTGCTCTTTCAATAAGTAATTTCACATCTTCTTTTCTATTTCGGGGGCTTTTCTGTGAACCGTGGCTTTGGGAGAGTGTGGCGCTCTACTCTGGGTTCGTCTCAGCTCAGGGCTGCCAATTATCCCTGTGTTGGATCAACTCTACCAATCTACAAAGTTTGCCAGTTTCTCTCAAATTTTTCTCATCCCCTTTTCCTCTTTTAGAGTCTTAAGTGTTCTTCCTGTATAAATTGTTTTCTTTAGGCACTGTTTTTGTGATCACCCACTCCTGTGTTTTCTCTAGTTCGGTCTTCGTTTTTGAAAGGATTATTTTTTTCATTTCTAGATTTGTGTCACTTCATCTCTGAGCCACTCTCACAGTGGTGTCCTCTTGTATTCCCTGTTACCTGAATGTCTTTCTGTTCATTTTCAACTTGGGGCTGACCTGTCTGTAAGCATGCCACTCTCCTCTTGCCCCAGGCCTGCTGTGACTTGCTGTGACCCCAGGCTCCGCTGCTGTAGGGTCGGTTCCCCTGAGTCTGAGCTGCTCAAGTCCATTCCCGCCCTGCAGTTCCTCCTGAGCAGGGTGTCTGCTCCGCACTGTGTCCCTGAAGATTTCTGGCAACAAACTCCTTGAGCCCTTCCCACCAGTGCAGGTGAGGTCTCCCGACTTCAGCTGTTGCTCTGCTCAACCTGGCTCCTTGGTGGCAGTCTGTCTGGGGACTCTCCTTCTCCACCTCTTCCCAACACCTGCCACAGAGGTTGCTGGTGCTGCCTCCTCCTGTCCCCCAGGGACTCAGCGGCACCTTGCCTGCAGCTGCCGAGGCCCTGGGTCTGGCTCTGCCCTCTGGAGGCTCCGCTCTGGCTCAGGGGTCTAGGATGCCATCACCCTCTTCACCTTCATGCAGTGGGTAGTGCCCTGGAATTGATCTCTGATGTCTTGCCCAGTCACGGGTGGCCTTTCTGGTGGTCAGTACCCATGCACGAGGGTGTGATGTCCACATGTTCCAGATCATCCCAGAGAAACATCACAGACTTGCTGTACCTGAGATTCAGAAAACCTCGAGGATGCCCAGGACCCCAGGCAGAGAAAGGCCACGTGGGTTTTCCTCCACTCACTCTTGAAAATCACACTAAGTGAGAAGAAAGGACCACACACAGAATGAGAAACCCCAGGAGGATAAGTGGATGGAGCAGACGCCCCAACAGTTGCGAGGCTGGAGGAGGAGACCAGGAAGTGAAGGAGTCTGGAAACCTGAGTGAGAGGCTGGGAGCTGGTGTGGGGCTGGGAACGGATGGCAGAGAGCAGGATGATGTGCCCACGTTGAGCCTCAGAGTTCTGGACAAGTCCAGGAACCGGGTTCCCAGCCTCAGGGGGGAGCAGATGGCACAGAGCAGGACGATGTGGCCACGTTGAGCCTCAGAGTTCTGGACAAGTCCAGGAGCCGGGTTCCCAGCCTCAGGTGGGAGCAGAGTGGGCTGGGTGAGGGCAGGTGAGACCCTAGCTCTCCTCCTCTGCCGTCATGTCCACCCTGACTGCCCAGTGCAGGCCAGGGAGTTGCTCCCTGAGGCTACTTGGCAAAAGACCTGCACAGGGACTCAACATGAGTCATGAATAAACCTGCATGACCTTGAGGGGCCGAGCTTTCTCCAGGACCTGCTCCTCATTTTCTTCCTCTGTGGAGTGGGGTGCTGGCAGAAAGCCACTCACAGCCTTGGCATAGGCCTGGGAGGGTGGTGAGGACCAGGTGGCTTCTGCTGAGGGAAGGGTAGGTGACTGATCTCGGCCACCGCAGTCCAGGGGGCCGAGGGTGCAAGGCACTGTCCCCTGCTCCACTCACCCTGGGCGCTCTGGGTAGCGTGCTCCTGAGTCATCAAGTCTAAAGCCTCTGGACCCCTCAGCTGACTGGCAACAGCAAAGGGGCAATTTGGAGCTGTGGTAGTGCAGACACCTGGCCCAGGGAAGGAACAGCCTGTCCTCCACACAGGGGCCAGTCCCGGCAGGACTGGGGGTTGGAACAGAAGGCTCGATGGGCTGCTGGACCCCAGGGAGACTGACAGACAGGTGGGGATGACTCATGGCTTTGCCACCAACCCACGTGGATTGCAGGCTGTCAGGGGGTGACAACCTGGCAGTGTGACCTTAGTGGGGAAAAGGTCTGGGCAGATAGAGTCAGTCGAGGATCTCCAGGTGGGATCACCTGGGCCTGGGATGGAACCTAAGTGCAAAGACGGGAGACCTTCTGAGAGCTCCAGGCCCATGGCAGAGGCTGGGGATGAGGCAGAGGCCAGGTGGGGACAAGGCAGGTTGGAGTGCTACGGCCACAAGAGGACGGTGGAAGAGTGTCGCTGGGGGGCACCAGCGTACCTCTGGGTCTGCCCCATGGGCTCCTGGGTTAGGCCTCACCCAGCCCAAGGACAGTGAGGCCAGCCTCTAAGGGTGGGCTACAAAGAAGGCTAAGGGAGAAAGATGATGCAGGGAAGCCAGAGAAGGAGTCTCACCCAGCACAGGGTGGCCTGCAGGAGTCAGGGACAGCAGGAGGCCAGTGTGGGTCAGGGACACGTCCCAGCCTCCAGGCTCACTGGCACAGGGGATGCAAACCAGCCTCCCCAGTCAGGTCTGGACTGGAGAACATGTGGGGCTGCATGCATGTGTGCATATGCCAGTGTGCACGGTGCATGCCTGTGTGCCCGTGTGTGCCTGTGTGTGCCTGTGTATACCTGTGTGCACCTGTGTGTGCCTGTGCACCTGTGTGTGCCTGTGTGCCTGTGGGGGGGGGGGCACCTGTATGCACCTGTGTCCCACCACCAGGGGCTCCTCGCCCCCAGCACTGTCAGTTAAGCTGGCAGAGCTGGGACAGGGGTCCCCTCCAGGTCGGGAGATGTGGCTGAGCCCAGGGCTGCTGCAGAGCCGCCAGCCTGGGCTGGACTGGAAGCCCACCCAGGTGGAGGTGCCCCCAGTGGCAGGGCTCTGCGCCTGCTCAGGTGGGCTTCCTCCTCCTGTAATGCCAAGCAGTGACCAGCAGAGCTGGACCATTGTCCTGGGCACACAGGAACAGGAGGGCACATCAGATTCAGGCCAGCGTCTCAGGCACTGGGCTGACTTCTGGCCATGAGGCAGCACCCTGGGCTCCGGGCCTGGTTAGCCCTCCTCCTCGTGGTGGTCAGAGTGCTTCTGGGCAGGCACAGGGGATGGCAGCTGGCCTCCCTCCCTTGCTTGTCCCCTCTGCCCACACAGCTCCCAGTTCCAGCGGCTGGCCCAGTCAAGCCCTGACCCCCAGAGGCCAGACCCCTTTGCCAGCGCACCACTGGGAGGCTGGGATGTGGTCATGGGATGCCCCTTCCTGGGTGGGCCCTGCCCTGCCCAGAGTCCTGCCAGGAAGAATGGGACACTGTGCTGGGTGGTGACAAGGCAGGCTCACTTCCTCCCTTGTGCCCCAAAGGCCACTGTGACCTTTCAGAGCTGCCTGACCCCAGGACAGAGGAGACCCTTCCAGGGCGACAGAGGGACAGTGTCCGCCAGCAGCAGCAGGGGCGAGAGCCCAGGTGGGGCCCTGGAGTGGAGGCCCAGGAGGCGGTCACCAGCACCCACCAGACCTACCACCACGTCGGGCCCAGGCAGGCCTGCCGCAGGTTGCAGAGGCCGGCCCTGGGGAGGAGCACTCACTGCCGTCCAGCCCTGGGGAGGAGCCCTCACTGCCGTCCAAGCAGAGACGGAACCAAGGGACGCCCTGCCCCCACGCTCCACAAGCCCCAGAGGGCAGGCCGAGGGGCCGGCACCCATCAGACAGGGCGGCCAGCAGAGGACAGGGCCCGTACCCATGGTGAGGGGCCAGGGCTGCACTGGAGAGGAGGCAGGTGTCCCTGCTGTCCATCCTGAGCCCCACGTCGCTGGGACCCTGCATCTGGCTTTGCTCCCTCCCTCAGGGTGAGCCAGGCAGGTGAGCCTGGGGCACAGGTGCTGTGGCGCCCTGGCCCTCTCTGAGGGGACCCTCGTGAGAGCAGCCGCCTCCCACCCACGCCACTCCTCACTGCACGGCCACCGTGGAGCAGCAGAACTTCAGCCCTCGCAGTGCTGGGCAGGGACTCGCCTTTTCTGAGCCGCGGGGCTTTGTCAGGGTCCCATATTAGACCATTTGAGCCTCTTTAACAAAATACTTGAGATGGGTAATCTATAAGCAAGAGAAAAGGATTCCTCAGTTCTGGAGGCTGGAGGTCCACAGTCAAGGCTCCAGGCCTCTGAAACCTGTCCCTTGTTGCCTGGTGCCTGGGTCCTGGAGGGACAATCCTGCCCTCATGGCGGATGGCAGAACTGCGAAAGGCACCAGCTCTCTCTGCAGCCTCCTCGTGGAGGGCACTAAACCATTCCTGAGTTGCTGGGGACCCTTCAAGGGGCCATTGCTCCCTTGAGACCCCCAGGGTCCCAGATGGAGACGAAGCTGACGGCCAGGAACATGGAGGCAGCCAGCACGACGCCAGGCCTCCAACTGCTGAAGTGCTTAGGGAACTCCCCATACCACCCTGAAGGTTCCGGAAGTGCTGCGGGTCCAGACACGACTGCACATGCTCCTTCCTGACCCTCCACCATCCTCTCTGACCTGCTCCTGATGTGGTGACAGCATTCATCTTCAGTCTGGTTCCTGGGACGCAAGATCAGCCCTCAATCTTTGCCCCATGTCATCAAAAGTGGCACTTTCAACAGCATGTCATTGACTCATGTGGCCTGTGGCACTTGAAATGTGACCAGTCTAAATCGAGACGTGCTGAAAAGTAAAATACACAGCTAATTTTGAGGACAGGGTAAAAAAAAAAAAAATGTATAATATTCGAGTCATAATTTTTAATCAATTATATGTTGCAATGATGATATTTGTGTCATTTCAAGCCACTAGTTTGTTGCAATTAGTTTGGGCAGCAAGAGGAAACTCCTGTGTGTGGGTGAATCCATGAGGGTCACCCAAAAGTGGCTCTGGATGCAAACACATCCAGGTGACCATAAGGTGGGCTGGGGTCCGAGCCACACAGGGTCTGGTTGGCTGCACAGGCATAAGCACAGGAGCAGGATGACAACAGGAACTTCCTCATGCTTCTAGTCAGAATCTACAAACATTCTCAGGAGTTCCTGGTCCAACACATTTGTTTCAAATTACCCTGGCTAAAAAAAATGTGGGGCCTGTGGCATGTTAATAGTAGCCTAGGATCAAGATCATTTTAGTTAATACAGTCACTCTGGAATAATACAGTCACAGAGCTGGTTCACGCAGGCGCGAGACCCCGTCAGCCTGTCTGCAGACAAGCCTTGTCATCGCAAGACACCATTTGCAAGACATTATGCCAAGCCCTCATTGCCGATCATGTGCAAATGGTTTGCATCTTGTTAAAATCCAATCCCGGTTTGGATTTCTTTCTGCAAAGCCCTTGATGAAGACAAGCCACGTCTGGTTTGCATTGGCTGCTGTCTCTTGCTGAAATCCGCTCCTTCTGTTTGGAGCCGACTTCCCCTCTAACGTCTGCGTGTCCGCGCCTCTGAGGGCTGATCACAGGCAGATCTCTGAGTGCTGGCAATGGGGAGCAAGCCCCCACTCCAGGGCGGGAGCCAGGGGTTGGGAGCCCATTGGAATGAGCCTTCCTGCTCCGAGACAGTGGACATCAGCTCCCAGGAGTTCTGTGCCTTTGAAGCACCCAGATGAGACAGAGCAAAGAGGCTTTGTGTCAACGCGATCTAAGGGGATGTCGCTTCTAAGGGCTCCAGTCAGTGTGTGGCTTTGTGACGGGCTGGATTCGGATGACCTTTATCCCTGGGGAAAGGCCCAGTTTGGGGATTAGTGATTAGGCACACTCTTCAGGAGTCTTCGGTGTGTCAGGAAGGGTATGCACACCTTCCTGCAAAGCTGGTCTCCAGGTGACATCTGGGGAGCAGAGAGCACCACTGAGAAGTGGCTGGGGTCTCCAGCCCATGAACAGGTAATGAAATCAGCACTTTGTGAAGCAGTGAGTCTGTCGGCAAGGGAGGCATGCAGGTGTGGTGAGGCCGGCGTGGATCCTGCAGGAACCAGCTGGAGATGAGCAGGTGGTCAGTGAAGCTGCGTGGCCTTCCCACTGTGGGCCATGTGCCCCTTCCTGGCTGCTGGCTGGTGGCCTTCTCTCAGCTCCAGGGCCAGAAGGCCTCATCCATGCGAAAACACCTTGTCTGGCCCTGAGACCCATCTGCGTCTCTTTCCCTTGGGTCTGTGCCACGTTCCTGCTCAAGATTCAGTGGATGGCTGGCAAATCCGGCCAGGTCTCTGCAGTCCCCAGCGTCCCAACTCCATCAGAATCTCTGTGTGGTTGTAGTCTTTCAGAATAACCAAGAATCATACATCTCTGTCCTTGCTCTATGACAGCCTGAACAACTCAGGAACATTTCCTTTTGTCCTGTCCAAATCAGGGGCTATGAAAGAAAAAGAGAGAGAGAGAGAGAGAAAGAGAGAGGAAGAAAGAAAGAGAGAGAGAGAGAGAAAGAGAGAGAGAAAGGAAGGAAGGAAGGGAGGAAGGAAGGAAGGAAGGAAGGGAGGGAGGGAGGAAGGAAGG
>NW_027632854.1:0-5000 GCF_902686455.1 Sciurus vulgaris | reverse complement strand
ATTAGTACTCTAGACTTTTCTTTTTTTAAAAAAAAATTATCGATGCATTATAATTATACATAATAATGGGTTTGTTACATACTTATATATGCACATAACATAGTTTGGTCAATTTGCAGTAGGCTTTTCTGTGTCTCCCCTTTTTAAATATAAAAAGGGAAACCCCCCTCAAGTCTTTTGGGATTTAAAAGGAAAAGCCTTTTGGGGCTTAAACCTTGAAGTGTGGGGAACATTCCCTGAGGCCAGAAGTCGCTCAGTGGTGGAGGTGCGAGTTGCCGGAGCCTGCGTGAACTTGTCCATCATAAAGCAGCAGGCTGACACTGCAGCTGTTGCCAGCATGGCTTTGTGGCTCCTCAGTGCTGTCAGCAGTGAGATGCAAGGGCTGCGGTGGCAGAGGCAGTCTGCGGGTCCCTGAAGCATGTCGCTGCCTTCACAGACTGTGTGAGCGCCGATCCACTGTAGCAAGCACGAGGAGCAGGTAAGGGACTCCAGTGTGGGTTTCTCATTCCAGAGGGGGCTGGTTTAAAAATGCTTGTACTATTTGTTAGGGGCTTGTAGCTCCCAGTGGCTCTTTTGTTCTGCTGTCTTGAAGGGTAGGTTGCTTGTCAGCTCACAATGGCGTGGGTAAGATCTGGCAAGATCTGTAAACATTCTTATTGTTTATTGTTCCTCCTGAAGATGAAAAATAATGCAAATCAGGCTGCAGATTCTAGCAGGAGTTCTGCAAACGGGCACGTGTGTGCGCAGGCATGCTTGCTGTGCCGCATGTACGCCTGTGGATACATGCAGGTTTTTTGCAGCTTTGGTTTTCACAGTTGGCTAAACCCTCATTGGAACTGGAAGGCTCAACACCATTGTGACTACTGGTGGGACCAGAAGCCCTTGGTATGTGGGACCTTTGCTCCATGTGAGTTCTGCAGATGGGTGACCCAAGGGGGCTGGCTTGAAGGTACCAGCATCACATGAAGACTGTCTGCCTTGCCATTTCTTTTTTAATAGCAATAAGAAACAAGCATTCTCACTCCTGAGGCATTGAGTGTGGACATTAAAAGAAAACGGTGAGTCAGCCACATCCAAATGAGGGGGGGAGTGGCGAAAAGAGATGTGCATGTTTGTTCATGAGAAATGTTCCGTGGATACATCCACAAGGTGCTTGCTGATGGCAGCGAAAAAATTTTACGTGGAGAAAATGGGATCGCTGTTAGTTCTTAGCAATTTCCAGTTCTTGCACTTTGCTCTTTGGTGTGATTGTGACAGTGTAGAGGCATGCCATTTCTTTAAGGTTCTTTCCATACATGTGCTTGGGTGGTTTTTTTGGTTTGTCTTGCCTTCTATGTTGTGACAAAAGAAACACATTGTTCTTTGAGGCTGTTATTGCTGGTGGTTGAATTGCCTTTACTGCACTGACAGGAGCTTTTGTGTGTGGAAGGGGATGCCATTTTCACAGGGAAGTTACTGCAGAGATATGTACACACACATGCTCACACTCTGTGGGTCTGCATCCACTCATGCATGGATGTAGGTGTCATTTTGAAATTCGTGTTTGGTGGTTGTGCGAGTGGAGAGGTAAAAAAGGAACAGGAGCTTGAAGAAAGGTTTTTAGAAACCTATGTGACAGCATTTGCAAACAAGCCTGCTGCCTATGGGCTGTCAAGATTTATAAAATGAATGAAAAAATAATATTTTAACATGTCCATAAAGAACCAAAGATTTGTCACAGATGAATGAGTTAATATTTTCCTTGCAATATAGAACCTTTGAGGGCATGTTCTACAAGTATTTTAGATGATTTTGTTGCAGAAAAGTCTTGCATCCATGATAGAAAAAGGGATGTGTCTATACTTTTTTTGTTGTACATAGTAGAAAAATTTATACTTTCTCTGTGACATACACATACATTAAGGAAAAACTTTGCAAGGGAATTCTCATTCCTAGAGGCACACACAAAAGCATTCTTTTCCTAAGATGACTAGGAATAGTCATACGTGTGTGTTAACCATTAGGTGGCAGAAGGCTTCTGTTGCCCAGCTTAAGTGACCAATGGCCCTAGTAAATGTGTGCTAACTGCTACTTGTTTTGCATAGACTGGCTACTCCCCCAAAATGTGCTTTGGATTTTGGACTTTGGGGACAGTAATATTTTATGTGACCTTTGGAAATATGTTTGCATGGCTTTTGACTACATTTATATACATACACACACACATTTTATATATATATATACATACATACATATATATATATGTATGTCATGTATGTATATATGTCAAGCATACACACAAATATAAATAAATATAATAACCCCAGTGAGAAAGCTGGAGTTTTATATCCACCCTATTCAACCATTGTCCCCCTGTCCTTGGACGTTGGGTTTTTCTAGCTGACTTTTCCTAGCGCAGCTTAGCAGCCAGGTCATTTCTGGGAGACTTGTAGTCCATGTCACTTAATGATTCACCCGCTAATCTTTGCAAAGCCCTTTTTAAAAATTCTTGAAAGTTCATAGTACCTTTCACACATATATCTTGGGTCTCAGAATGTGGGTACCAAGTTCATTTATGATGAAGCCGACTGGGGTTTCTTCTGGGGATTGGATTGTCTCAGCTGACTAATGGAGAGCTCTGGGTATAGGGTGGCTCATTTTCAATCAGGTGGGTTTCTGCTCACTCATGAGAAAAGGTTGTAGGGGTAATCACTGCTTAAATAAAGAATATCTTTAGGCACAAGATGCCAAAGCTATTATTTTATTAACTTTCTCATCCCTTACCCAGTGTGCTAACATTATAGTGAGAAGGAATTTCACTTTGGGGATGGGGTTGGCACAGAGACCACCAACTAGTGATCCACCACTGACAGGCTTGGGGCTTGAGTGTAGCTCAGCTTATATTGGCAGAACTTGCAAGTGGCCTGAGCTTTCTGACCCTGTTTCTTCTGCAAAGTAAGAAACTTGGATTAAAATGTGTCTAAGATCCTTTTCAGCCAGAGTTTTTTATTCTTAGGAAAAGAAGTCAGGGATCTAAATTCCCCTTAAAATTATATATCCAGCCCCTTTGTTACATTGCTTTGCTCATTGGCTGTCATCATTCATGTGGATGGAAACCTATAAATACATATGAGACACACATTTATGTTTAATATCATTGATAAGTGGGTGCAAGTAAAATTACCCCTTATTAGCAGACCCAATTTTCTACCAACAGGCCCTTATTGAAGGCAGTTAAACCTCCTTGGGTGTTCTGTGGCAAATACTCATAAGGTCAGCTCACAGGTGAGGTTCTCCTGGGCATGACTTGCAAGAAATCTGATATTTAATTATTTTGTTAGAAAATCTAGCCAGTGGACCTTTAAATGTATTTGGAGGCCATTAAAGGGGGAATAGCTAGAAATTCTAGGAAGATGTTTAACATTTACACATTCCTACATATGTGTATATGTGTGTAGATGTATGTGTGTGTGTGTATATATGCACTACAGAGAGACACTTTCCATAGTAATTAAATATATAAGTCCAGGAAATAATTGAATTCTATTGAGTAAAAAATCTATTTACTAATACGGTTCAGCTGAATAGCAATCTGAGCTGTGAGGTTTTTTCAGGATTTGGGATCACATGTGATTGTGATAGAAGGAAGACACATGAAGCATTTTACTAATCAAAACCTTTCTATTAAGAATATATGGATGGGGCTGGGGTTGTGGCTCAGTGGCAGAGCGCTTGCCTGGCATGCATGAGGACTGGGCTTGATCTCAGCACCACATAAAAATGAAAAAATAAAATAAAGGTATTGTGTCCATCTACAGCTAAAAAAATATATTAAAAAAAAAAGAAGAACATATGGACAGCCGAGCACAATGGTGCACATGGTGCCTGTGATCCTAGTGGCTCAGGAGGCTGAGACAGGAGGATTGCAAGTTCAAAGCTAGCCTAAGTAACTTAGCAAGACCCTATTTCTAAATAAAATATAAAAAGGACTGGGGATGTCTCAGTGGCTAAACACCCTGGATTAAATCCCTGGAACCAAAAACAACAACAAAAACATGCATACACACACACACACACGCACGTTCTAGAAAGCAAAGTGAGGGCATTAAAAATCACCCTTACACACACACACACACACACACACACACACACACACACGCACGTTATAGAAAGCAAAGTGAGGGCATTAAAAATCACCCTTGTTCCCGTCACCTGGAGACTCCACTGTGCAACACAGAAGGTTGTCTCCTTTGAAGCCCTTTCTTAGTGTGGTTACACATTTTCACACATACAGTCCTGCTACAAGTATGGTATGAAAACTGCCTTTAAAAAGTTGGACATTTATGATATATTTTATTCTTTTTTGGTGGGGGTTCCAGGGATTGAACCTGGGAATATTCTACCACTGAATTTTTATTTTATACATATACATATACATATATGTGTGTTGTTATAATATATATATATATTTTTTTTTTTTTTTTTTTTTTTTTTAAGACAGAGTCTCACTAAGCTGCTGAGACTGGCCTTGAGCTTGCTATCTTCCTGCCTCAGTCTCCCGAGTGGGACTGCAGGCATGTGCCACCACGCCTGTCTTGATGCATGGCATGACCACCCAGTGTTGATAATGTGCACATTTAGGACTGCTTCTAGTCTGTCATGATTATAAATAACACTCCTGTGAACATCTTATAGTGAAATATTTGTGCTCTTCCATGCCAGTTTCCTTAGGAAAAATCTAGACTTGAAATTGGCAGGCATTTAGGAGGTGGTGCCTTGTTGCTGTCTATAAAGTGTGCCTATGGTATAGGCTTCAGCCACCAACACCTAGGAAGTCCTGCTTCTCCTACAACTTTGTTAATATTAGACATCTTAAAAATCCTGTGGCTTGTTAGGCAAAAACATTCTTTTTAACATACAATTATTCATTGACTAGTAAAGTCAAACTTTTAATGCATTAGCAATTTGTACTTGTGTCTGTGTGGGTGTGTGAGACTATTCACACTTGTGTTCATTTTCCT
>NW_027632855.1:0-29031 GCF_902686455.1 Sciurus vulgaris | reverse complement strand
TAGGCCACTGCTCACTCTAGGGCACTGCTCACTCTAGGCCTCTGCTCACTCTAGGACACTGCTCACTCTAGGACACTGCTCACTCTAGGGCACTGCTCACTCTAGGGCTCTGCTCACTCTAGGCCTCTGCTCACTCTAGGCCACTGCTCACTCTAGGACACTGCTCACTCTAGGGCACTGCTCACTCTAGGACACTGCTCACTCTAGGACACTGCTCACTCTAGGGCATCTGTTACTCTAGGGCACTGCTCAATCTAGGCACTGCTCACTCTAGGCACTGCTCACTCTAGGCCTCTGCTCACTCTAGGGCACTGCTCACTCTAGGCCTCTGCTCACTCTAGGGCACTGCTCACTCTAGGCCTCTGCTCACTCTAGGAC
The DNA here is from genome assembly GCF_902686455.1 of Sciurus vulgaris. Taxonomy (NCBI): domain Eukaryota; kingdom Metazoa; phylum Chordata; class Mammalia; order Rodentia; family Sciuridae; genus Sciurus; species Sciurus vulgaris. Next base: position 28,653 of record NW_027632855.1, on the reverse strand, counting down.
ACTGCTCACTCTAGGCCTCTGCTCACTCTAGGCCTCTGCTCACTCTAGGCTCTGCTCACTCTAGGGCACTGCTCACTCTAGGACACTGCTCACTCTAGGGACACTGCTCACTCTAGGCCTCTGCTCACTCTAGGGCACTGCTCACTCTAGGGCACTGCTCACTCTAGGGCACTGTACACTCTAGGACACTGCTCACTCTAGGCCTGTGCTCACTCTAGGGCACTGCTCACTCTAGGCCTCTGCTCACTCTAGGGCACTGCTCACTCTAGGCTCTGCTCACTCTAGGACACTGCTCACTCTAGGACACTGCTCACTCTAGGACACTGCTCACTCTAGGGCACTACTCACTCTAGGCCTCTGCTCACTCTAGGACACTGCTCACTCTAGGCCTCTGCTCACTCTAGGGCATTGCTCACTCTAGGACACTGCTCACTCTAGGGCTCTGCTCACTCTAGGGCACTGCTCACTCTAGGGCACTGCTCACTCTAGGACACTGCTCACTCTAGGGCACTGCTCACTCTAGGCCTCTGCTCACTCTAGGCCTCTGCTCACTCTAGGGCACTGCTCACTCTAGTCCTCTGCTCACTCTAGGGCACTGCTCACTCTAGGACACCGCTCACTCTAGGGCACTGCTCACTCTAGGACACTGCTCAGTCTAGGGCACTGCTCACTCTAGGGCACTGCTCACTCTAGGGCACTACTCACTCTAGGGCACTGCTCACTCTAGGGCACTGCTCACTCTAGGGCTCTGCTCACTCTTGGACACTGCTCACTCTAGGACACTGCTCACTCTAGGGCTCTGCTCACTCTAGGACACTGATCACTCTAGGACACTGCTCACTCTAGGGCACTGCTCACTCTAGGGCACTGCTCACTCTAGGCCTCTGCTCACTCTAGGACACTGCTCACTCTAGGACACTGCTCACTCTAGGGCTCTGCTCACTCTAGGACACTGCTCACTCTAGGACACTGCTCACTCTAGGGCACTGCTCACGCTAGGGCTCTGCTCACTCTAGGGCACTGCTCACTCTAGGGCTCTGCTCACTCTAGGACACTGCTCACTCTAGGACACTGCTCACTCTAGGGCACTGCTCACTCTAGGCCTCTGCTCACTCTAGGCCTCTGCTCACTCTAGGACACTGCTCACTCTAGGGCACTGCTCACTCTAGGACACTGCTCACTCTAGGGCACTGCTCACTCTAGGGCTCTGCTCACTCTAGGACACTGTTCACTCTAGGCCTCTGCTCACTCTAGGGCACTGCTCACTCTAGGCCTCTGCTCACTCTAGGGCACTGCTCACTCTAGGCCTCTGCTCACTCTAGGGCACTGCTCACTCTAGGCCTCTGCTCGCTCTAGGACACTGCTCACTCTAGGCCTCTGCTCACTCTAGGCCTCTGCTCACTCTAGGCCTCTGCTCACTCTAGGGCACTGCTCACTCTAGGACACTGCTCACTCTAGGACACTGCTCACTCTATGCCTCTGCTCACTCTAGGGCACTGCTCACTCTAGGACACTGCTCACTCTAGGGCACTGCTCACTCTAGGCCTCTGCTCACTCTAGGGCACTGCTCACTCTAGGCCTCTGCTCACTCTAGGGCACTGCTCACTCTAGGCCTCTGCTCGCTCTAGGACACTGCTCACTCTAGGCCTCTGCTCACTCTAGGCCTCTGCTCACTCTAGGCCTCTGCTCACTCTAGGGCACTGCTCACTCTAGGACACTGCTCACTCTATGCCTCTGCTCACTCTAGGGCATTGCTCACTCTAGGACACTGCTCACTCTAGGGCACTGCTCACTCTAGGACACTGCTCACTCTAGGCCTCTGCTCACTCTAGGGCACTGCTCACTCTAGGACACTGCTCACTCTAGGGCACTGCTCACTCTAGGACACTGCTCACTCTAGGGCACTGCTCACTCTAGGTCTCTGCTCACTCTAGGACACTGCTCACTCTAGGACACTGCTCACTCTAGGACACTGCTCACTCTAGGGCACTGCTCACTCTAGGCCTCTGCTCATTCTAGGGCACTGCTCACTCTAGGCCTCTGCTCGCTCTAGGACACTGCTCACTCTAGGACACTGCTCACTCTAGGGCACTGCTCACTCTAGGCCTCTGCTCACTCTAGGCCTCTGCTCACTCTAGGCCTCTGCTCACTCTAGGCCTCTGCTCACTCTAGGGCACTGCTCACTCTAGGCCTCTGCTCACTCTAGGGCACTGCTCACTCTAGGACACTGCTCACTCTAGGCCTCTGCTCACTCTAGGACACTGCTCACTCTAGGGCACTGCTCACTCTAGGGCACTACTCACTCTAGGGCACTGCTCACTCTAGGGCACTGCTCACTCTAGGGCTCTGCTCACTCTAGGACACTGCTCACTCTAGGACACTGCTCACTCTAGGGCTCTGCTCACTCTAGGACACTGCTCACTCTAGGACACTGCTCACTCTAGGGCACTGCTCACTCTAGGGCACTACTCACTCTAGGCCTCTGCTCACTCTAGGACACTGCTCACTCTAGGCCTCTGCTCACTCTAGGGCACTGCTCACTCTAGGACACTGCTCACTCTAGGGCTCTGCTCACTCTAGGGCACTGCTCACTCTAGGGCACTGCTCACTCTAGGACACTGCTCACTCTAGGGCACTGCTCACTCTAGGCCTCTGCTCACTCTAGGCCTCTGCTCTCTCTAGGCCTCTGCTCACTCTAGGGCACTGCTCACTCTAGGCCTCTGCTCACTCTAGGGCACTGCTCACTCTAGGCCTCTGCTCACTCTAGGGCACTGCTCACTCTAGGGCACTGCTCACTCTAGGCCTCTGCTCACTCTAGGACACTGCTCACTCTAGGCCTCTGCTCACTCTAGGCCTCTGCTCACTCTAGGGCACTGCTCACTCTAGGCCTCTGCTCACTCTAGGACACTGCTCACTCTAGGGCACTGCTCACGCTAGGACACTGCTCACTCTAGGACACTGCTCCCTCTAGGGCACTGCTCACGCTAGGGCTCTGCTCAGTCTAGGGCACTGCTCACTCTAGGGCTCTGCTCACTCTAGGACACTGCTCACTCTAGGACACTGCTCACTCTAGGGCACTGCTCACTCTAGGACACTGCTCACTCTAGGCCTCTGCTCACTCTAGGACACTGCTCACTCTAGGGCACTGCTCACGCTAGGGCACTGCTCACTCTAGGCCTCTGGTCACTCTAGGCCTCTGCTCACTCTAGGACACTGCTCACTCTAGGGCACTGCTCACGCTAGGGCACTGCTCACTCTAGGGCTCTGCTCGCTCTAGGACACTGCTCACTCTAGGGCACTGCTCACTCTAGGACACTGCTCACTCTAGGGCACTGCTCACTCTAGGGCACTGCTCACTCTAGGGCACTGCTCACTCTAGGCCTCTGCTCACTCTAGGCCTCTGCTCACTCTAGGACACTGCTCACTCTAGGGCACTGCTCACGCTAGGGCACTGCTCACTCTAGGGCTCTGCTCGCTCTAGGACACTGCTCACTCTAGGGCACTGCTCACTCTAGGACACTGCTCACTCTAGGGCACTGCTCACTCTAGGCCTCTGCTCACTCTAGGGCTCTGCTCGCTCTAGGACACTGCTCACTCTAGGGCACTGCTCACTCTAGGACACTGCTCACTCTAGGGCACTGCTCACTCTAGGCCTCTGCTCACTCTAGGACACTGCTCACTCTAGGACACTGCTCACTCTAGGACACTGCTCACTCTAGGGCACTGCTCACTCTAGGACACTGCTCACTCTAGGCCTCTGCTCACTCTGGGACACTGCTCACTCTAGGGCACTGCTCACGCTAGGGCACTGCTCACTCTAGGCCTCTGCTCACTCTAGGCCTCTGCTCACTCTAGGACACTGCTCACTCTAGGGCACTGCTCACGCTAGGGCACTGCTCACTCTAGGGCTCTGCTCGCTCTAGGACACTGCTCACTCTAGGGCACTGCTCACTCTAGGACACTGCTCACTCTAGGGCACTGCTCACTCTAGGGCACTGCTCACTCTAGGGCACTGCTCACTCTAGGCCTCTGCTCACTCTAGGCCTCTGCTCACTCTAGGACACTGCTCACTCTAGGGCACTGCTCACGCTAGGGCACTGCTCACTCTAGGGCTCTGCTCGCTCTAGGACACTGCTCACTCTAGGGCACTGCTCACTCTCGGACACTGCTCACTCTAGGGCACTGCTCACTCTAGGCCTCTGCTCACTCTAGGGCTCTGCTCACTCTAGGACACTGCTCACTCTAGGGCACTGCTCACTCTAGGACACTGCTCACTCTAGGGCACTGCTCACTCTAGGACACTGCTCACTCTAGGGCACTGCTCACTCTAGGCCTCTGCTCACTCTAGGGCTCTGCTCGCTCTAGGACACTGCTCACTCTAGGGCACTGCTCACTCTAGGGCACTGCTCACTCTAGGCCTCTGCTCACTCTAGGCCTCTGCTCACTCTAGGACACTGCTCACTCTAGGGCACTGCTCACTCTAGGCCTCTGCTCACTCTAGGGCTCTGCTCACTCTAGGACACTGCTCACTCTAGGGCACTGCTCACTCTAGGGCACTGCTCACTCTAGGCCTCTGCTCACTCTAGGGCTCTGCTCGCTCTAGGACACTGCTCACTCTAGGGCACTGCTCACTCTAGGCACTGCTCACTCTAGGGCACTGCTCACTCTAGGCCTCTGCTCACTCTAGGCCTCTGCTCACTCTAGGACACTGCTCACTCTAGGGCACTGCTCACTCTAGGCCTCTGCTCACTCTAGGGCTCTGCTCACTCTAGGACACTGCTCACTCTAGGGCACTGCTCACTCTAGGGCACTGCTCACTCTAGGCCTCTGCTCACTCTAGGGCTCTGCTCGCTCTAGGACACTGCTCACTCTAGGGCTCTGCTCGCTCTAGGACACTGCTCACTCTAGGCCTCTGCTCACTCTAGGGCTCTGCTCGCTCTAGGACACTGCTCACTCTAGGGCACTGCTCACTCTAGGACACTGCTCACTCTAGGGTCTGCTCACTCTGATTTCTGCTTTGTTGGTGTCCTGCTTCTCTGGGCTTACGCACCTGGGTCTGAGCTCTGCTCAGTCTGTGTTCTCCTCGCTCTCTCTCTGCTCACTCTGTGCCCTCTTTATTTTGAGATGTCTCTATCTATTCGATATGTTCTATCGCTGGGAACTCTTTCACTGATTTTTTTTTGAAGTATTTTTTGTTTTATTTTAGTAACTGGGTTTTCTCATTTTTTCGACAGAATTTTTTCTTTCCCTTTTGTTTTCCTTTTACTCTGTAATTTTGTGCCTCTAGGTGCAGTATAAGGAGTAGGGTTGTGTGTGTATAGCCTCTGAAGTCTGGTCAGGTTCACTTGTGATGGTCAGTGTGGCCTTGCTGCGGTGCGTGCCTGGGCCCTCCTGCATAGAGCAGCGTTGCCTCAGGTAATTTCCTCAGGAATGTTGTCCTGGCCTGTCCAGTGGCCTTCCAGTTTTCTGTCCCTCTTGTTGCTTTATGCTGCCCGTAACACTAGCTGGTGATGTTCCCTAGCCCCAGAGCTTGTCTGTGCCTAAGGTGGGTCCTCAGGAAAAGGCTGTCCCCAGGGGCCAAGTTCTTCCGTCCCCATTGGGGCCTCCCCTGCAGTGGTGCTGGACCTGCCACACAGGTCTGTGTCTAGACTGTGTGCATGGTGTGGTGAGGAGCGGCCCAGCTGTGTCTAGACAGTGTGCATGGTGTGGTGAGGAGCGGCCCAGCTGTGTCTAGACAGTGTGCATGGTGTGGTGAGGAGCGGCCCAGCTGTGTCTAGACAGTGTGCATGGTGTGGTGAGGGCGGCCCCAGCTGTGTCTAGACTGTGTGCATGGTGTGGTGAGGAGCGGCCCAGCTGTGTCCTAGACAGTGTGCATGGTGTGGGTGAGGAGCGGCCCAGCTGTGTCCTAGACAGTGTGCATGGTGTGGTGAGGAGCGGCCCAGCTGTGTCTAGACAGTGTGCATGGTGTGGTGAGGAGCGGCCCAGCTGTGTCTAGACAGTGTGCATGGTGTGGTGAGGAGCGGCCCAGCTGTGTCTAGACTGTGTGCATGGTGTGGTAGGAGCGCCCAGCTGTGTCCTAGACGTGTGCATGGTGTGGTGAGGAGCGGCCCAGCTGTGTCTAGACAGTGTGCATGGTGTGGTGAGGAGCGGCCCAGCTGTGTCTAGACAGTGTGCATGGTGTGGTGAGGAGCGGCCCAGCTGTGTCTAGACTGTGTGCATGGTGTGGTGAGGAGCGGCCCAGCTGTGTCTAGACAGTGTGCATGGTGTGGTGAGGAGCGGCCCAGCTGTGTCTAGACAGTGTGCATGGTGTGGTGAGGAGCGGCCCAGCTGTGTCTAGACTGTGTGCATGGTGTGGTGAGGAGGGGCCCAGCTGTGTCTAGACAGTGTGCATGGTGTGGTGAGGAGGGGCCCAGCTGTGTCTAGACAGTGTGCATGGTGTGGTGAGGAGCGGCCCAGCTGTGTCTAGACAGTGTGCATGGTGTGGTGAGGGCCCCGCTCGTGCAGAGGGCACTGTGTGTCGGTCCCGCCAGTCTTGCCTGTGGAGTGTTGGGGTGGTTGCTTCTCTGGGCCAGCGGTGGCTGTCGTGTGTGCGGGCCCGACCTGCGGGCTGCTGTTGGAGGCGTCCTCTGGTCCTTTAAGCTACGTCTGCAGTGTTCAGCACAGAGGGAGAGTCGGGACTCTGAGGGCCAGGCAGCCGCCTGCAGGGGTGTGCGCAGGTCCTGAGGTCCCGCCTGTGCCCAGCTGCAGTGTGGGGCCTCCTCCATGGAGCCACTGTCAGGGTGGCCCTCGCCTCAGGTCAGAGGGTGGCGAGGAGCGCAGGGTGCGAGTGCAGGCCTGGCGGAGGACGTGTGGAGGGTCCCGTGGGATCCACTGTAGCTGGCCCCCGCCGGCCCCCATCCTCAGCGCGAGCCAAGCAGGCGCACCCTCTCCCCGTGTCCCTGGTAGGAGCCAGCCTGTGTGCCCATCAGTGCCCAGTGGATCACGCAGCCTCGAACGCGCCATGTCATTCGGTCCTGAAGAGTGAGGCTGCCGTCTGCTGCAGCCGTGTGAGCACAGAGCACCTCCCGAGCGAGCCGAGCCTCCCGCCTGGAGGGCGCAGTGTGCTCTGTGGAGTCTCACAGAAGAGCAGAGAACGGAGGCAGCGGGACAGCCGCTCGCCAGGGCGGGGAGGCCACAGGGAGGTGCGGGGGTTACGGGCGTCCCCACTGGGCCTTCACCAAGCTCTGCCTGCTGTGTGTTCCTTGGGAAAGGCTTTGCAGCGCACCTCATGCTCTGGCTGGCGTGATCTGTAACGTGGGCTCCTGGCCACGTACCCGACCCGCAGCCCCTCTGTGAGGACTGCGTGGCAGCCTTTTACCAGGGAAACCTGTTACGTTCTAATTTGTACCATCCAGTGAAAGTGGCTTGGGAGGCTGAGGCAGGAGGATTGCGAGTTCAGAGTCAGCCCCAGCCACTTATGAGGTCTAAGCAACTCAGGGAGACTGCCTTAAGAAAATAAATAAATAGAAGGCTGGGGGTGTGGCTCAGTGATTAAGCCCCCTGGGCTCAATCCTCAGCACCAAACCAACAACAGAAAACTCCTGTGCATGGCCGTTTTTCCTGAGTGCAGGGCTGCTGGTGTTGTGCTAGAGTGGCCTCGTGGGGCGCTGGTCACTGGGACCCCTGGTCACTGTCACTGAAACCCCCAGGCCAGACAGCTGAGCAGTGTTAGTGGGCACTGGGAGGGAGGGGGCCCCACACGTGGAGCACAGGCCGTGGGCTGCAGCTCAGCGCAGCCTGGGTTTCGTGGATGGGAGTGTGGAGGGTTCCTCAGCAGTGGGGTCCTCAGTCCAGCACAGGAGGCGTGACTCTGACCCTGACTCTGACCCCTGTGCTGCAGGTGTGGTGTCCTTGGTCGCTGTGCACCCGTCCACGGTGAGCACTCTCGGGAAGCAGCTCCTGCCGAAGACCTTTGGACAGTCCAACGTCAACATCGCCCAGCAAGTGGTAAGGCCCAGGGGGGGCTTGCTCTGCTCCCCAGCCGCAGGTGTGGGCTCTGGTCCTGGTCTCACACACCCGGGCCAGGGAGGGCACTGGCCCCGCAGCATTGGAGGCCCAGCAGGGGCCATGACCCTGGCCCGGTGGCCTCCCCCGGCTTCCTGCTTGTGGCTGCTGCCCCATCTGCGCTGGGCTGAGCAGGGTTCCCTCATTGCTGGAGGAACTCTGACGGGGGTGGGGGGTGGGGGGGTGTCGCCCTGTGTGCCGAACAGGCAGCAGGACCGGCTTCTCCTTCTGTTCAGGCGGAGCAGGGTGCCCGCCCTGCCCTTCCCTCGCTGAGCCCAGAGGCAGGATGGGCTTCCAACCTGCGGCTGCAAGCTCTTCCCTGATCCCGACATGCTCCCGCCCTGCCTGGCACTTTGGGCTGCAGTCTCCACTCTAGGGCCTCCTGTCCAGTCCTGGGCCTCAGTGACAAGCATGTATCTTGTCCCTGGCCAGACTCCACCTCTTCTTGCAGTGCCCCTTGCCCACCCCCTCGTCCTTTGTCCCCACTGCTGTTCCATGTCTTCTTGGGAGCCTGCCACCCCTGGGCACCAGGGTCCTGCGTCTGGTCTCCCGTCCCTGGTCCCCAGTGCCCTGCCCCTGCAGTCCTCTGGCCACCTGTAGTGTGATGGCAGCCTCCTGCGCAGACGCCACCCCAGGGAGGTGTTGGCCTGCACTTGGCTCGAGTGTGGGTGCAGAGCCGCCGCTGGGGCGCTCCCAGCTCGGGCCTTGAGCCTGGGTCCCGCAGGGCTTTTGCCTTGCTGCCGCCCAGGCGCTGCGGGCTTTGCGGGATGGTGGTCCTGCCTCAGGCTGTGGCGTGTTGGAGCTTCTGCTCAGGGAGGCCACTTTGGTAAAGGCTCGGAATTCCAGTTTCTGTGTTACTTCATAATGCCTGTGGTTCAGTGCTGACAGGTGCCCTAGGTGAGGTTGCGGAGGATTGCGGCTGGGCAGAGGAGCCTGGTGGTCAGCGGCAGTGCTGTGGGAGCCAGCGATTGGGCCGTTCACTTGTGCAGCTGACTCTGCCCAGTCGTCAGTGTTTGCAAGGAGCTGCTGGTGGGTTAGGAGTTGCTGTGCCCGGCTCTGCTACGTGTCACTGATGTGAGTTGAACTCACGTGTTGCAGTGGCCCCCAGACCTGCAGGTCCCTGGTGCTCATGTCAGTGCTGGGCTCTGAGGTCAGGCTCGGAGTGCTGGGTGGCACCTTTGAGGGGCCTCATGGCGCAGGGAGTCTAAGCTGTTGTGGGGCAGGTTTTGGGCACAGGGTGCACGCTGGCCCTGGGCTCATGCACACTCGCCCCGCGGGCAGTGGGCAGCCTTCTGCCAGAGGGGGCTTTGGAGGGACACCTCTGCTGGCTCCCCCGCCGTGCCCCTGCTGCAGTTGGCTGTGTCTGTGAATTCTCTGCCTGGGGCATCCCGCAGTGCACACCAACGTGGTCTGACTCGCTCCGGCACGCGAGGTTCAGGGACCACCAGGCTCAGCATGGGCGCCCACCTTGTGAGCGGGACCCTGGGTTCCGCCCAGCCCCACAGAACAAGGCACAACTGGAGTGCGGCTGGCTCTGGGGCAGGGTCTCCACGGGGTCCTGCCCGCTCTGTGCAAATGCTGGGCCTGTCTCCCATTGCCCTGTTTCCCACCTTCATCGTGTGACCCACCGCAGCTGTGGGCACTCGGGGTCTGGAGCAGGTTGCTCTCCTTCCCCGGCTGGTTCCAGCCCTGACCATGAGGACTGCAGGGAAGAGGGGCCTCTTGTGATTTGTCACCTCCCCCTGTTTCTCCTCAAGGCTAGGACGGTTGGGGGACCCAGATTTCCATGGGCAGGTGAAGGAACCTTGAGTGGAGGCAGGTGTTCAAGTGGCCAAGTGGCCACCCTGCTCCAGGGACCTGGGCTTCAGGTGCAAGCAGAAACCCCGTGCTGGTGGCCCCCACTGTCCACATCCTGGGCGGCCCTTCCCAGATGATGTGGCCTGTGTCTTGTCCTGGGTCTTCTGCTGGCCATGCCAGCCGGATGGCTGCTGCCCTCACAGCCTCCCACTGTCCTCTGACCCTGGGAGCCTTCCTTCCTGCCACCGCCTCCTCCTCTTGCCCTGCTGCGTGCACCTCCAGTTCTCTCCTGTCCTTGGCCGTCCCCGTGTCCCTGGGGCAGGGCACTGCTGCTGTCAGCCGTCGACCTGCTCCCTCTGCAGCAGGCTGCCCGGGAGGTGGGGAGCGCCCTGCTGGTCCGTGTGCCCAGCCTGCCACGCCTGTAGCCCTGGGAGGGCTGCTATGGCTGCGCCCAGGGCAAGCCTCTTCCCTCCATGGATGGTGCAGATCCCGGGATGGGTGGGTCAGTGGGAGCCTGGGTGGCCCCCCAGCACAGCATCAGAGGCTGCCATGCCAGGCAGGCAGAGCAGGAGAAGGGCGCTTCTGCAGATCTGTGCCCAGCACTCTTCCTCACGCAAGGGGCCATCTGCCCATGCTGGGGACCCGTCCGGGAAGGGTGGTCTTAGTGGGCCCTGGCTGTGCACCTGTGGGCCTTCTGCCCTGAGCCAGGGCACCGGAGCCTGCGGGGCCACGTGGCCCGAAACCTGCCCTCTGCCCTCCTTGACGGGCAGGTGGATTCTGGTGCTGTAACCGGAGCAGGTGGCTGGGGTGCGGGCAGCGGTGGCCATCTGGAGGGCCCGCCTGGTGGCGTGTGGCTCGGCGGGCTCTCCTCACTGAGGGACTGCTGTGGGCATTTTCTGACTGCCCTGAACTCTCCTGGCTGCAGGTGATCGGCACACCCCAGAGGCCCGCGGCCTCCAGCACCATCGTGGTGGGGAGCCCACACACACCCAGCGCGCACTTCACGTCCCAGAACCAGCCCTCCGAGTCCTCGCCCTGGTCTGCTGGGTGAGCACCCTGCCTGCGCGCCTGCCCATGCGCGCCTGCCCAGGCTGTCCCCGACCTTGGCCGCGTGGGCTCCTGGCCGCTCGCCCAGCCTCTCAGCCTCTCCCGGGCCGTCCTGCCAAGGAGCCTGTCAGGGAACGGTCTTCTCGGAGGCCAGCGGTGCCTGTCCCGAGGAGCTTGCTGCGTAAAGCTGCCCCGGTGCTGGCCTGAGGCAGACGTCCTCAGCTGAGAGACAGGCCTGTGGGAACAGGTGGCCTTGGTTTCTGGGTGTGGCCGTGGGAGCGCCTGCTCGCTCGCTGTCCCCTAGTGGCCTGCACCTGCTGTTGCCAGGTGCCTGCCTTAGGTCATGACTGCCTGCAGACATTTGCCCTAAATGTTCCTGGATCTGGACCACAGTGTCCTGCTCTGATGATGGTTGGTGTCCTTGGGTCCCGCTCTCCGTGGCAACCCCTTGGCCCCGACACTCGCAGGCACAGAGTGCGACCTGGCCCTGACGTTCTTTCCCTCCTATACACTGGTGCCCGCTGTGTCCTCCGTGGGAGCCGTGGGCGGCTGCCCCGCAGCTGCTGTCTTTGGTGTGGAGCATTGGGCTGCGGCCGCTGCTGACGCCTCTCTTGTGTGTTTCAAGGAAGCGCAACAGGAAAGGGGAGAAACACGGCAAGGGCCTGCGGCACTTCTCCATGAAGGTGTGCGAGAAGGTGCAGCGCAAGGGGACCACGTCCTACAACGAGGTGGCGGACGAGCTGGTGGCCGAGTTCAGTGCAGCCGACAGCCACATCCTGCCCAGCGAATCGGTGAGTCCCCTCAGGCTGTGGGCCTGCTGGTGGGGTCAGCAGGAAGTCCCGCAGAGCCCAGGAGGAGCCCAGCCTGGGACGGGGTTCCCCCCAGGCAGGGCCTATGCCTGTGTCCCCGAGGGTGCCCCCGGGCCTCTGCCCTAGGATGCCCCTGTGCCTCTGCCCCAGGATGCCCCTGTGCCTCTGCCCCAGGATGCCCCGGTGCCTCTGCCCCTTAGGTGCCCCTGTGCCTCTCTGCCCTAGGATGCCCCTGTGCCTCTGTCCTAGGATGCCCCTGTGCCTCTGCCCCTTAGGTGCCCCTGGCCTCTGCCCTAGGATGCCCCTGTGCCTCTGACCCTAAGGTGCCCCTGGCCTCCGCCCCGAGGGCGCCCTGGCCTGCGCCTTGCACTCAGAGCACTTGGAAGACTGTTGCTGTGCCCCCAGGCGTATGACCAGAAGAACATAAGGCGGCGAGTCTATGATGCCTTAAACGTGCTGATGGCCATGAACATCATCTCCAAGGAGAAGAAGGAGATCAAGTGGATCGGGCTGCCCACCAACTCTGCCCAGGAGTGCCAGAACCTGGAGGTGGGCTGCTGCCTGGCTCCCTCTGTGGATGGGGTGTGCTGCCCGGTCCCTTGGGTGCGGGGCAGTCTGTGGGCGGGTGTGTGTCCCCACTGTCTCGGGCTGTCATGGGGCATTTGCATCTGGCTGCAGGGCCCTGGAGCTGCCGCTGTTGGCCACTGGGTCTGAGCCCTAGTGGACGGCTTCTCAGTCCCCTGTGGAACTCGCAAGGAGGGGGCTGGGCGTCCTTCCAGGCCCAGACCTGGTTCTCGTCTGGAGCCCGCCACTCTGGCGCGGTGCAGGGCGGTCCTTAGAGCGAGCTGGCCCTGGGGCTGTGCGGGCCGGGCGCTGCGCCCCATGGCAACACCCTCTATTTGCAGGTGGAGAGGCAGCGGCGCCTGGAGAGGATCAAGCAGAAGCAGTCTCAGCTCCAGGAGCTCATCCTGCAGGTAGCGGTGTGCGGCAGCTGGCAGAGGCCCTGCATGTGTGTGTGGCCTCCTGCGGTGCGAGCCCCAAACACCAGGGCACAGTTCTCACCCATGCAGCACTGAGGGCCCCTCCGTGTCCAGGCCAGGGAATGCGGGCCTTGTGGTCTGACACCTTTTGTTTGGGCAGCCAGGTGGTCAGGCTGGTGACTGTGCGGTGGCCCTGGAGCTGGACGTCTCCATGGAGAGCCCAGGGTCCAGCGTCTAGCATGGGGGTGACAGTGAAGGTGACATGCTTGCGGGGGCTTGTGGAGGCAGGCCAACACCCCAGCCAAGGTGTGCTAGAACCTTCCAAGAAGGAGTGATAGGAGGTTGGGCTCACAGGGTGAAAGGCCACAGCCTGGGGGAACTGTGGCCATCCAGTGGCACCTAGAGGCCAGAGCGGGGCAGGCCCCAGCCCCTCAGTAGCACCACATCCACTACCTGAAACCTCGCTGCGACTCACTGAGGGCTGGTGTCCAGGATGCGCAGGCCCAGGGTCAGCCCTGCCCGTGGGTGTGGCCGCATGGGCCAGCGTGGGCCAGCGCAGGCACCATGCTGGTCTGCTCTCCACACCTTGCCTTCTCCCAGGGACGGATCCGTCCTCTGAAGTCTCGGCTTCCCGTGTCCCTCCCAACAGTGGGGCCTGGTCTCAAGGTGCCCATAGGAGTGGTATGGACATCTCTGAGACCAGGGCCTGCCCTGCTGGTGGCCCTGGCCATGCAGATTGCCTGCTGTTCTTTTTTAGCAAATTGCCTTCAAGAACTTGGTGCAGAGAAACCGCCAGGCAGAGCAGCAGGCCCGACGGCCGCCCCCGCCCAACTCGGTCATCCACCTGCCCTTCATCATCGTCAACACCAGTAGGAAGACTGTCATCGACTGCAGCATCTCCAATGACAAGTGCGTGGCCGGCGTCCTCGCGGGAGAAGCCCACAGGAGCGTCCTTAGTGCTCAATGCTAGCACTGTGGGAACGTGCGCTGTCCCTGGCGGCCGCGGCCAGCGTGTGCTGCTGGCGGGACGTCCATGCGCCAGGCGGTGTCTGGGGCGTGGACCGCTGTTTACAGACGTGCGAGCCTCTCTTCCTTTGCGTCTGAGTTCTTAAGTTTTGTACAGAGACGCGGCCACAAGGACCGGGGGTGGGTATGGCTGTGGGCAGCCCGGGCCTCGCCAGTGAGAGGGCCTCGCCCGGAGGCCTGCTGACGCCCCTGCCCCACAGGTTCGAGTACCTGTTCAACTTCGACAACACCTTTGAGATCCACGACGATATTGAGGTGCTCAAGCGCATGGGCATGGCCTGCGGGCTGGAGTCCGGGAGCTGCTCCGCCGAAGACCTCAAGATGGCCAGAAGCTTGGTACCCAAGGCCCTGGAACCATACGTGACAGGTCAGTCCTGCCCTGGCCTGAGCACGGTCCTGCGAACGTGGGTGCAATTGGAGCCCTGGGTGGCCTTTGGTGTGTGTGAGGCCTTGAGCCGAGGCAGAGCCAGAGGGGGCGGGCTGTCCTGGGGGTGCCACTGGCCGCGGCCAGCCAGCAGGTGCTGCCGAGTTGTCGGGTGTTGCTCTCATTGGGGGCGTGTGGGGAGCAGTGGGCTTGGGCCCTGGGCCCCTGTCTGGTGACCTCTTTGCTGCAGCATCAGGGCTTTGGCTGCAGGCCTGAGGGACGGCCTTGGTGAGTGTGCAGAGATGCCCAACCTCCTGTGGTCCCTGGCTGGGTGGACGCACTCCAAAGGTCAGGGACCGCTCCCCCCGGGGCCTGCGACAGTCTGGCCGACCCATGGCTGGGGAGCGGGCCATGTGTAGGCCCTGGCCACCTTGGGGGCGGGTGGGCTCTTGTGTGGTGCAGGCTTCCTCGGCCCCCCGCTCCCCAGCTGCGCCGACCCTTGCTCCTTTGGTGTTTCTGGGCTTTGCAACCCCCTCCTCTTTGCAGAAATGGCTCAGGGATCCATCGGAGGTGTGCTCCTCACCTCGGCAGGCTCCGCCTCCAACGGCACAAGGCTGTCAGCCAGGTGAGCCAGCTGGGGGTGGTGTGGTGGGACCTTCCGCCCTGGGCACAGGCCAGGGAGCCCACCGTCTTCATCCTCGTCCTGTGAGAAGAGCTTTTTCACCCTCAGAGTTGAGAGTCAGGCGTGCTTTCTGCTCCAACAGACAGCACCCTGGGAGGGGGACCTCCATGCCCCTGCCCCAGTGACAAGATTGCTGCCAGGACCTCCCTTTGATTCTCGTGAAGTGCTTTTGAGATCACACCGTGCGTTTCCTTTTCTAACTTTGCATCTGGTTTAAGTAAGCATGTGTCTAGCCTCTGGGCCCGCAGTCCCCCGGAGCAGAAGGCTATCCTAGGTCTGTCCAGCACTGATGGTAGGTGCTGGCCGCCTTCACAGTGAAGGCCAAGGCGGTCACTGTCAGATCTCAGGTGGTGCGGCTTTAGGGCAGGCCCACGCATCCCTCAGGACCTCAGGTGGTGTGGCTTTAGGGCAGGCCCACGCATCCCTGAAGACCTCAGGTGGTGTGGCTTTAGGGCAGGCCCACACATCCCTCAGGACCTCAGGTGGTGTGGCTTTAGGGCAGGCCCACACATCCCTCAGGACCTCAGGTGGTGTGGCTTTAGGGCAGGCCCACACATCCCTCAAGACCTCAGGTGGTGTGGCTTTAGGGCAGGCCCACACATCCCTCAGGACCTCAGGTGGTGTGGCTTTAGGGCAGGCCCACGCATCCCTCAAGACCTCAGGTGGTGTGGCTTTAGGGCAGGCCCACGCATCCCTCAAGACCTCAGGTGGTGTGGCTTTAGGGCAGGCCCCCGCATCCCTCAAGACCTCAGGTGGTGTGGCTTTAGGGCAGGCCCACGCATCCCTCAAGACCTCAGGTGGTGTGGCTTTAGGGCAGGCCCACGCATCCCTCAGGACCTCAGGTGGTGCGGCTTTAGGGCAGGCCCACGCATCCCTCAAGACCTCAGGTGGTGCGGCTTTAGGGCAGGCCCACGCATCCCTCAAGACCTCAGGTGGTGCGGCTTTAGGGCAGGCCCACGCATCCCTCAGGACCTCAGGTGGTGCGGCTTTAGGGCAGGCCCACGCATCCCTCAGGACCTCAGGTGGTGCGGCTTTAGGGCAGGCCCACGCATCCCTCAGGACCTCAGGTGGTGCGGCTTTAGGGCAGGCCCACGCATCCCTCAGGACCTCAGGTGGTGCGGCTTTAGGGCAGGCCCACGCATCCCTGAAGACCTCAGGTGGTGTGGCTTTAGGGCAGGCCCACGCATCCCTCAAGACCTCAGGTGGTGTGGCTTTAGGGCAGGCCCACGCATCCCTCAAGACCTCAGGTGGTGTGGCTTTAGGGCAGGCCCACGCATCCCTCAAGACCTCAGGTGGTGCGGCTTTAGGGCAGGCCCACGCATCCCTGAAGACCTCAGGTGGTGTGGCTTTAGGGCAGGCCCACGCATCCCTCAAGACCTCAGGTGGTGCGGCTTTAGGGCAGGCCCACGCATCCCTGAAGACCTCAGGTGGTGCGGCTTTAGGGCAGGCCCACGCATCCCTCAAGACCTCAGGTGGTGTGGCTTTAGGGCAGGCCCACGCATCCCTCAGGACCTCAGGTGGTGCGGCTTTAGGGCAGGCCCACGCATCCCTGAAGACCTCAGGTGGTGTGGCTTTAGGGCAGGCCCACGCATCCCTGAAGACCTCAGGTGGTGTGGCTTTAGGGCAGGCCCACGCATCCCTCAGGACCTCAGGTGGTGCGGCTTTAGGGCAGGCCCACGCATCCCTGAAGACCTCAGGTGGTGTGGCTTTAGGGCAGGCCCACGCATCCCTCAAGACCTCAGGTGGTGTGGCTTTAGGGCAGGCCCACGCATCCCTGAAGACCTCAGGTGGTGTGGCTTTAGGGCAGGCCCACGCATCCCTGAAGACCTCAGGTGGTGCGGCTTTAGGGCAGGCCCACGCATCCCTCAAGACCTCAGGTGGTGTGGCTTTAGGGCAGGCCCACGCATCCCTCAAGACCTCAGGTGGTGCGGCTTTAGGGCAGGCCCACGCATCCCTCAAGACCTCAGGTGGTGTGGCTTTAGGGCAGGCCCACGCATCCCTCAGGACCTCAGGTGGTGCGGCTTTAGGGCAGGCCCACGCATCCCTCAGGACCTCAGGTGGTGCGGCTTTAGGGCAGGCCCATGCATCCCTGAAGACCTCAGGTGGTATGGCTTTAGGGCAGGCCCACGCATCTCTGAAGACCTCAGGTGGTGTGGCTTTAGGGCAGGCCCACGCATCCCTGAAACACTGGCCTTGTTTCTTAGAACCTAGGTAAGTCAGCAGGGCTGAACTGACAAATCCCGGCCCGTCCACGGTGTGGTGAATAGGTGCTCCGCAGCCACTGGCGTGAGGGGCGGGCCACACAGGAGGGGCAGGCCCACAGGGCACTGGGCACTGTTGGAGGAGCGCTGCGGGGCAGGCAGGTGGCAGTGCAGTGGGACCCGGGTGGCATCCTGTAGGCCTGCTCTTCATCCTGAATTTGTACCTCGTGGGTCGTGAGTGTCAGTCTGCAAAATGCTGGCAGAGGTTCCTGAGGGTGGAATCTGGGTGTCAGGTTTTATCTTCAGGTTGTCCTTTTCACGGTCTCAACTTCCCAGACTCAGCAGCGTTTGCAATGAGGGAGACACAGCCGGAGCCATTTCACAAGAAAACTAACTGGGGCAGCGTGGTGGCCACTCAGTGGTCCCAGCTCTGTAGTCCCTGCTCAGGGCTGAGGCAGGAGGGTTGCAGGTTCAGGTCAGCCCAGGCAAGTTGATAAGACCCTGTCCCAAAATAAAGCAAAAGGCCTGGGCCTACATCAGTGGCGCAGTGCCCTGGGTTTGATCCCTAGTACTGCAGAAAAACCCGGAGAACGGAAACTGGTCCCGAGGGTGGGCTTGTGGCACCTAGGTGTTTGTAGGCTGTGGGGGCTGAGGGAGCCACTGAGGCCAGGTCCCACTCCGCTCCCAGACGGGCATTTCTGCCAAGCACAGCTGGTGCTGGTTCTTACTGTGCTGTGCCGATTGCAGCAGGCTGAGTTGAACTTGGCTGGTGCTGACAGAGGGCGCGGGGCTGGGTTTGCTTGCTGTCCACGTTCACCCACGTGTGCACCTCTCTGCTGGTATGGTCCGGGGCGTGTGCCTGCTGGCAGCACCCAGCCTCTGCGGGTGCACCCATGGTCTCCACGTGGGCCACGCGCACTATACTCCTCGCTTTCCTGGCCTGGGCCAGTGAGTCCTGGGAGCGGGCTCGGGCATCTGGCTGTGTGGGCTGCGACCTGCCCTTGTGTCAGGTCTGGGGCAGGACAGGGGCAGGACGCCACCCAGGACGGGGTGAGGCCTTGTCATGGACGTGCGAGCTTCCTTTGTGCCACATCATTTAAAAACCAAGCCTGCTGGGACACAGGTGGCTTGTCTTTGGGTTGGGCAGAGTGGGCCATGCCACTGACCGCCCTGTATGGCCCCATCCCCGCAGTGACCTGAGCAACGGTGCGGACGGAATGCTGGCCACAAGCTCCAACGGGTCTCAGTACAGTGGCTCCCGGGTGGAGACCCCTGTGTCCTACGTGGGGGAGGACGAGGACGATGACGACGAGTTCAACGAGAACGAGGAAGAGGACTGACCCCCAGCCGCCGGCTTCAGGGAGCACTGCACAGAGAGACTGCTGCCTTCAGGGTGGGCTTTGTTTCTTTTTGGCTTCTCCCAAGAAGAGGATGCTGGTCAGCCACAGAGTCGATGAGAAAGGACTGACCGGGTTCCCGTCCTGCCGTGGACACGGCCACCCCTGCGACGTGGAGCCTGCACACAGGCCCACAGCACGTTTTCTTCTAAGTTCAGAGTCCACTCCTGCCTGTGCTCGCTGGGTCTGCTGAGGCCGTGCCGTGCCCCGCGGGCAGTGCTCACTGGCTGGCTGTGGGGACGCTCCAGCAGGAGACCACGCGCAGCACAGGACAGAGGTGAGGCCCTGACCTCGCGTTGCGCTTCTCCGTGAGTGACGCCGGCCGCCAGCCCTGCGGGCGGGCGCTTCTCTACTGCAGTATCGGATTGCGAAGTACTTCTTTTCTCTGTGTGTGTTTAGTGAGTTACAGCCACGCTGGTGCAGCTGTGGAGACTGTCGGGAAGGGTCATTGCTTATGGTAAAATTTGCCTGATTTCTTACAGGCAACATTTGGAAACTTTTTATTATATAGTTGTTTACATACTTATAATTCTATCATTTAAAGACATGTACTGAAACAAATGTCGTATTTGTTTCGTAAGCATCTTCCTGTAATCTATTATAAAGTTGAAATTAAACATAGAGAATGTTTTAACAGTTTTTTAACTCAAAATTTGTCAATCATTTTTAATAGTTCTTTTTTTATAAAAAGAAAAAGGAATTTAAGGACAGGCAGTAGTCTCTTTTAAAATTTATTCACAGAAAACCGTTAACTGCACAGTTGCTGTTAGCTGCCTGTTCTGAAACAATAGTCTTTTTATTGAAACACAAATAAAATTTTCTGTAATATTTTATGGAATATGAAGAGACTTTAATTGTTTGACTTGTTTAACTTGGCACTGTTAGTTTTTATTAATAAAACGCGCATGGGCATTTTAAACAAGCTCTGTGTCTTGGTTCAGGGTTGTCTGAATTGTTCTGGCTCCACGAAGAACACCTGCTGTGTGCTGATGCCCAAGCAGCCCTGCGTCTGCAGCGGCTGGGGGGTCCTGCCACCGCTGCCCCCACACTGGGGGCCAGGAAGGAGGCCAGGGTGGGCATGGGCTGTGGGGCACCTGGGCGCTGCTTCCTGAATGTCCATAGTGCAGAGGACATTTACTCCTCGACTTTTTTCCTCAATCCTAGAAGCTGAAGCAGATTTTAAAGGTTTGACTTTCAGAAAAAGAATAAGATTATGAACACATTCTGGAAATATGGCAGAGCTGGGTGGGAGCACCAGCATCTCCCCACCTGGACAGTGGTCTCACGCAGCAGGGTCTGCCAGACGTGACTACTCAGGAGCCTGGAAGGCCCACAACTTCCAGGCTGGAAGGAAATCATAGTTAACACTGGTCCCTTTCAGCTCTTAGCCCCGCAGCAGGTGTGCACCCCACCACCCTGGCAGGCCGCTGGGCACCTGTTCCTGGGGGAGCCTGTGCACAGCTGGTGGGAGCTGAGGTGGCAAAAGAACCACGTCCTAACCATCCAGGGTCTGCTCTGCCTGCCGACTGCAGGTCCCTCCCTGGGCGGTGGTGACTTCCTGCTCCCAGCCTTCCCCTCCTTTTGCCTCTTTCCCCTTGTGGAGCCAGACACTGATGCCTAGGGCAGTTGACAGCTCTGTGTTCCCAGGAAATGTAGAGAGCAGCTGTGCGTGCCCAAGGAAAGGCCCGGAGGAGCCCGGGAAGGCTGCTGGTCTGCCGATCCCACACAGACAGCAGACCGCCATCAACAGCGAGCGTGAAGCCCAGGAGCCCTGGGAAGTAGGGAGTCTGCTTCTCAGTTGCATGTTAACAGATTCAGATTTCCAGTTACAGCAAGAAGACAAAAGGCAGACAAGGACACAGGAAAGCATGGTCTGTTTAAAGAAAGGAAAGCAACACCTCCCTGGCAAAGCAACGATGGCAGGTACCCTAGACAGGTACTTAGGGACTTGAAAACCCGAGATTCTCAAAGAGCAAGGAAAGCGGTGGAAAAAGTTAACATGATGTATGAACAAAATGAAAAGATCAAAAAAGGGACAGAAAAACCAACAAGAAACCAGAAGGAAATCCTGGGGCTGAGAAGTACAATAACTCAAGTGAGAAATTCACTAGAGGGAATCAAAGGTAGCACCAGAAAACTAGAAAATAGGACAATGGAAATCATAGAGGTGTGGAACAGAACAGGAAAAGGTTGAAAAGGAAAAGTTCAAGGGAGAGGGGACTCCCAGGTGACCGACATACACATTTTGAGAGACTCAGAACGAGAGGACACAGAGAATAGTGGCTGAACACTCACCAAGTCTGATGGAAAGAGGATCATAAATATCCAAGGAGTTAAGGAATTCTAAGTAAGATGAACCTGAAAACCCCACACAAGAAATATTGTAGTTAGACTTCTGAAAATGGTCCTGGAAACAGCAGTTGTCACATACAGGAATTCCTCAATAATGTGATGCAGAGATTTTTCATCTTGGGGCCATGAACCAGTAGGCAAATACATTTAAAATAGTAAAAGAAAAAAGGGGAGGGGGAAGATGAGGAAAGCCCACAGGATGAGCAAGTACACAATGACGGCAGTCCTCCCTTAGCAGTGGTCACTCTAAGAAGGAATGGATTCTCAGATGGGCCTGTGGATAGGATGTGTGATCCGCATACACGTGTCTGTTCTCTTAAGTGTCTCACTTTAGTTCTGAGGACACATAGATTGACAGTAAAAGGATGAAAAAGCTATTCCATGTATGCAGTCTCCAAAAAAGCAGGTGGCTATGCTTTACAAGACAAGACAATGCAAGTCAAAGGAGAAGGTGAAGAGGAGAACATCATGTACTCAAGGAAGGTGGGGTCAGGAAGGACCATGGCAGTCATGGAGACTCATGCACTTACCACCAATCAAAAGGATATGTGCAGCAAAAGGATGGAGGTGAAGGACAGTGGAATATTGCAATACCACACTTGAAAATGGGTAGAACTGCCTGGTAGAGGGAGACAGGCCAGAGACCCAGCACAAGGCAGACCCCACCAGTGAGACTCCACCAACGGCCATGGCAGGACGGAGAAAACATTCCCCAGGAGGTGAACGAGTCTCGTACAATTAAACAGGAAGACACACCGGAGGAGTGTGTGGTCCAGGTCTCTGTGGCTCTGTGTCACCTGAGGAGTGTGTGGTCCAGGGTCTCTGTGGCTCTGTGTCACCTGAGGAGTGTGTGGTCCAGGGTCTCTGTGGCACTGTGTCTCCTGAGGAGTGTGTGGTCCAGGGTCTCTGTGGCTCTGTGTCACCGGACGAGTGTGTGGTCCAGGGTTTCTGTGGCTCTGTGTCACCTGAGGAGTGTGTGGTCTAGGGTCTGTGTGGCACTGTGTATCCTGAGGAGTGTGTGGTCTAGGGTCTCTGTGGCACTGTGTCTCCTTAGGAGTGTGTGGTCCAGGGTCTCTGTGGCTCTGTGTTTCCTGAGGAGTGTGTGGTCCAGGGTCTCTGTGGCACTGTGTCTCCTGAGGAGTGTGTGGTCCAGGGTCTCTGTGGCTCTGTGTCTCCTGAGGAGAGTGTGGACCTGGGCCTTGTGGCTGTGTGTCTCCTGAGGAGTGTGTGGTCCAGGGTCTCTGTGGCTCTGTGTCTCCTGAGGAGAGTGTGGACCTGGGTTCCTGTGGCTGTGTGTCTCCTGAGGAGTGTGTGGTTCAGGGTCTCTGTGGCACTGTGTCTCCTGAGGCGTGTGTTGTCTAGGGTCTCTGTGGCTGTGTGTCTCCTGAGGGGAGTGTGGACCTGGGTCCCTGTGGCTGTGTGTCTCCTGAGGAGTGTGTGGTCCAGGGTCCCTGTGGCTGTGTGTCCCCTGAGGAGTGTGTGGACCTGGGTCCCTGTGGCTGTGTGTCTCCTGAGGAGAGTGTGGACCTGGGTCCCTGTGGCTGTGTGTCTCCTGAGGAGTGTGGTCTAGGATCTCTGTGGCACTGTGTCTCCTGAGGAGTGTGTGGTCTAGGGTCTCTGTGGCTCTGTGTCTCCTGAGGAGTGTGTGGTCTAGGGTCTCTGTGGCACTTTGTCTCCTGAGGAGTGTGTGGTCTAGGGTCTCTGTGGCTCCTTGTCACCTGAGAGTGTGTGGTCTAGGGTCTCTGTGGCTCCTTATCACCTGAGAGTGTGTCGTCCAGGGTCTCTGTGGCACTGTGTCACCTGAGGAGTGTGTGGTCCAGGGTCTCTGTGGCACTGTGTCTCCTGAGGAATGTGTGGTCCAGGGTCTCTGTGGCTCTGTTTCACCTGAGAAGTGTGTGGTCTAGGGTCTCGGTGGCACTGTGTCACCTGAGGAGTGTGTGGTCCAGGGTCTCTGTGGCACTGTGTCTCCTGAGGAATGTGTGGTCCAGGGTCTCTGTGGCTCTGTTTCACCTGAGAGGTGTGTGGTCCAGGGTCTCTGTGGCTCTGTGTCACCTGAGAGGTGTGTGGTCTAGGATCTCTGTGGCACTGTGTCTCCTGAGGAGTGTGAGGTCTAGGGTCTCTGTGGCACTGTGTTACCTGAGGAGTGTGTGGTCCAGGGTCTCTGTGGCTCTGTGTCACCAGAGAGGTGTGTGGTCTAGGGTCTCTGTGGCACTGTGTCTCCTGACGAGTGTGTGGTCTAGGGTCTCTGTGGCTCTGTGTCTCCTGAGGAGTGTGTGGTCTAGGGTCTCGGTGGCACTGTGTCACCTGAGGAGGGTGTGGTCCAGGGTCTCTGTGGCCCCTTGTCACCTGAGAGTGTGTGGTCCAGGGTCTCCGTGGCTCCTTGTCACCTGAGAGTGTGTGGTCCAGAGTCGCCGGTGCACTGTGTCACCTGAGGAGTGTGTGGTCCAGGGTTTCTGTGGCTCTGTGTCACCTGAGAGGTGTGTGGTCTAGGGTCTCTGTGGCACTGTGTCTCCTGAGGAGTGTGAGGTCTAGGGTCTCTGTGGCACTGTGTTACCTGAGGAGTGTGTGGTCCAGGGTCTCTGTGGCTCTGTGTCACCAGAGAGGTGTGTGGTTGAGGGTCTCTGTGGCACTGTGTCTCCTGAGGAGTGTGTGGTCTAGGGTCTCTGTGGCTCCGTGTCTCCTGAGGAGTGTGTGGTCTAGGGTCTCGGTGGCACTGTGTCACCTGAGGAGTGTGTGGTCCAGGGTCTCTGTGGCCCCTTGTCACCTGAGAGTGTGTGGTCCAGGGTCTCCGTGGCTCCTTGTCACCTGAGAGTGTGTGGTCCAGGGTCTCCGGTGCACTGTGTCACCTGATGATGTGTGGTCCAGGGTCTCTGTGGCTCTGTGTCTCCTGAGCTGTGTGGGTCCAGGGTCTCTGTGGCTCTGTGCCACCTGAGGAGTGTGTGGTCCAAGGTCTCTGTGGCTATGTGTCACCTGAGAGTGTGTGGTGCAGGGTATCTGTGGCAGTGTTTTACCTGAGGAGTGTGTGGTCTAGGGTCTCTGTGGCACTGTGTCTCCTGAGGAGTGTGTGGTCCACGGTCTCTGTGGCTCTGTGTCTCCTGAGGAGTGTGGGGTCCACGGTCTCTGTGGCTCTGTGTCTCCTGAGGAGTGTGTGGTCCACGGTCTCTGTGGCAGTGTATCACCTGAAGAGTGTGTGCTCTAGGGTCTCTGTGGCACTTTGTCTCTTGAGGAGTGTGTGGTCTAGGGTCTCTGTGGCACTGTGTCACCTGAGGAGTGTATGGTCTAGGGTCTCTGTGGCACTTTGTCTCCTGAGGAGTGTGTGGTCCAGGGTCTGTGTGGCACTGTGTCACCTGACAGGTGTGCCGTCTAGGGTCTCTGTGGCACTGTGTATCCTGAGGAATCTGAGGTCTAGGGTCTCTGTGGCACTGTGTCACATGAGGAGTGTGTGGTCTAGGGTCTCTGTGGCACTGTGTCACCTGAGGAGTGTGTGTCTAGGGTCTCTGTGGCTCTGTGCCACCTGAGGAGTGTGTGGTCCAGGGTCTCTGTGGCTCCTTGTCACCTGAGAGTTTGTGGTCTAGGGTCTCTGTGGCTCCTTGTCACCTGAGAGTGTGTGGTCCAGGGTCTCTGTGGCACTGTGTCACCTGAGGTGTGTGTGATCTAGGATCTCTGTGGTTCTGTGTCTCCTGAGGTGTGTGTGATCTAGGGTCTCTGTGGCTCCGTATCTCCTGAGGAGTGTGTGGTCTAGGGTCTCTGTGGCTCCGTGTCTCCTGAGGTGTGTGTGATCTAGGATCTCTGTGGTTCTGTGTCTCCTGAGGAGTGTGTGGTCTAGGGTCTCTGTGGCACTGTGTCTCCTGAGGTGTGTGTGATCTAGGATCTCTGTGGTTCTGTGTCTCCTGAGGAGTGTGTGGTCTGGGGACTCTGTGATACTGTGTCTCCTGAGGTATGTGTGATCTAGGATCTCTGTGGCACTGTGTCTCCTGAGGAGTGTGTGGTCCATGGTCTCTGTGGCTCTGTATCTCCTGAGGAGTGTGTGGTCTAGGGTCTCTGTGGCACTGTGCCTCCTGAGGAGTGTGTGGTCCATGGTCTCTGTGACTCTGTGTCTCCGGAGGAGTGTGTGGTCCACGGTCTTTGTGGCACTGTATCACCTGAGGAGTGTGTGGTCTAGGGTCTCTGTGGCACTGTGTCTCCTGAGGTGTGTGTGGTCCAGGGTCTCTGTGGCACTGTATCACCTGAGGAGTGTGTGGTCTAGGGTCTCTGTGGCACTGTGTCTCCTGAGGTGTGTGTGGTCTAGGATCTCTGTGGCACTGTGTCACCTGAGTAGTGTGTGGTCCAGGGTCTCTGTGCCATTGTGTCTCCTGAGGAGTGTGAGGTCTAGGGTCTGTGTGGCACTGTGTTACCTGAGGACTGTGTGGTCCAGGGTCTCTGTGGCTCTGTGTCACCTGAGAGGTGTGTGGTCTAGGGTCTCTGTGGCTCCGTGTCTCCTGAGGGGTGTGGTCTAGGGTCTCTGTGGCTCTGTATCTCCTGAGGAGTGTGTGGTCTAGGGATTCTGTGATACTGTGTCTCCTGAGGTTTGTGTGCTCTAGAATCTCTGTGGTTCTCTGTCTCCTGAGGAGTGTGGGGTCCACGGTCTCTGTGGCTCTGTGTCTCCTGTGGAGTGTGTGGTCCATGGTCTCTGTGGCAGTGTATCACCTGAGGAGTGTGTGCTCTAGGGTCTCTGTGGCACTTGGTCTCTTGAGGAGTGTGTGGTCTAGGGTCTCTGTGGCACGTTGTCTCCTGAGGAGTGTTGTGGTCCAGGGTCTCTGTGGCACTGTGTCACCTGAGAGGTGTGCAGTCTAGGGTCTCTGTGGCATGTGTCTCCTGAGGAGTGTGAGGTCCAGGGTCTCTGTGGCTCTGTGTCACATGAGGAGTGTGTGGTCTAGGGTCTCTGTGGCACTGTGTCACCTGACGAGTGTGTGGTCTAGGGTCTCTGTGGCACTGTGTTACCTGAGGAGTGTGTGGTCCAGGGTCTCTGTGGCTCTGTGTCACCAGAGAGGTGTGTGGTCTAGGGTCTCTGTGGCACTGTGTCTCCTGACGAGTGTGTGGTCTAGGGTCTCTGTGGCTCTGTGTCTCCTGAGGAGTGTGTGGTCTAGGGTCTCGGTGGCACTGTGTCACCTGAGGAGTGTGTGGTCCAGGGTCTCTGTGGCCCCTTGTCACCTGAGAGTGTGTGGTCCAGGGTCTCCGTGGCTCCTTGTCACCTGAGAGTGTGTGGTCCAGGGTCTCCGGTGCACTGTGTCACCTGAGGAGTGTGTGGTCCAGGGTCTCTGTGGCTCTGTGTCTCCTGAGCAGTGTGGGTCCAGGGTTTCTGTGGCTCTGTGCCACCTGAGGAGTGTGTGGTCCAGGGTCTCTGTGGCTATGTGTCACTTGAGAGTGTGTGGTGCAGGGTATCTGTGGCAGTGTTTTACCTGAGGAGTGTGTGGTCTAGGGTCTCTGTGGCACTGTGTCTCCTGAGGAGTGTGTGGTCCACGGTCTCTGTGGCTCTGTGTCTCCTGAAGAGTGTGGGGTCCACGGTCTCTGTGGCTCTGTGTCTCCTGAGGAGTGTGTGGTCCACGGTCTCTGTGGCAGTGTATCACCTGAAGAGTGTGTGGTCTAGGGTCTCTGTGGCTCCTTGTCACCTGAGAGTGTGTGGTCCAGGGTCTCTGTGGCACTGTGCCACCTGAGGAGTGTGTGGTCCAGGGTCTCTGTGGCTCTGGGTCTCCTGAGGAATGTGTGGTCCAGGGTCTCTGTGGCTCTGTTTCACCTGAGAGGTGTGTGGTCTAGGGTCTTGGTGGCACTGTGTCACCTGAGGAGTGTGTGGTCTAGGGTCTCTGTGGCACTGTGTCACCTGAGGAGTGTGTGGTCCAGGGTCTCTGTGGCTCTGGGTCTCCTGAGGAATGTGTGGTCCAGGGTCTCTGTGACTCTGTGTCACCTGAGAGGTGTGTGGTCTAGGGTCTCTGTGGCTCTGTGTCTCCTCAGGAATGTGTGGACTATGGTCTCTGTGGCTCTGTGTTCCCGGAGAAGTGTGTGGTCTAGGGTCTCTGTGGCTCTGTGTCACCTGAGGAGGTTGTGGTCTAGGGTCTCTGTGGCTCTGTTTCTCCTCAGAAACTGTGGACTACGGTCTCTGTGGCTCTGTGTCTCCTGAGAAGTGTGTGGTCTAGGGTCTCTGTGCCTCTTTGTCACCTGAGGAGTGTGTGGTCTAGGGTCTCTGTGGCTCTATGTCTCCTGAGGAGTGTGTGGTCTAGGGTCTCTGTGGCTCTATGTCTCCTGAGGGGTGTGTTGTCTAGGGCCTCTGTGGCTCACTGTCTCCTGAGGAGTGTGTGGTCTAGGGCCTCTGTGGCTCACTGTCTCCTGAGGAGTGTGTGGTCTAGGGTATCTGTGGATCTATGTCTCCTGAGGAGTGTGTGGTGTAGGATCTCTATGGCTCTGTGTTCCTGAGGAGTATGTGTTCCATGGTCTCTGTGGCTCTATGTCTCCTGAGGAGTGTGGTCTAGGTTCTCTGTGGCTCTATGTCACCTGAAGAGTGTGTGATCTAGGGTCTCTGTGGCTCTGTGTCTCCTGAGGAGTGTGTACTCTAGTGTCTCTGTGGCCTTGTGTCTCATGAGGAATGGTTGACTATGGTCTCTGTGGCTCTGTGTCTCCTGAGAAGTGTGTGGTCTAGGGTCTCTGTGCCTCTTTGTCACCGGAGGAGTGTGTGGTCTAGGGTCTCTGTGTGTGTGTCTCCTGAGGAGTGTGTGGTCTAGGGTTTCTGGCTCTGTGTCTCCTGAAGAGTGTGTGGTCAAGCGTCTCTGTGGCTCTGTGTCTCCTGATGAGTGTGTCTTCTAGGGTCTATGTGGCACTGTGTCTCCTGGGTAATGTGTGGACTATGGTCCCTGTGGCTCTGTGTCTCCTGAGGAGTGTGTCTTCTAGGGTCTCTGTGGCTCTATGTCACCTGAGGAGTGTGTGGTCTAGGGTCTCTGTGGCACTGTGTCACCTGAGGAGTGTGTGGTCTAGGGTCTCTGTGGCACTGTGTCACCTGAAGAGTGTGTGGTCTAGGGTCTCTGTGGCTCTGTGTCACCTGACGAGTGTGTTGTCTAGGGTATCTGTGGTTCTGTGTTTCCTGAGGAGGCTGTGGTCCAGGGTCTCTGTGGCTCTGTGTCTCCTCAGGAATGTGTGGACTTGGTCTCTGTGGCTGTGTGTCTCCTGAGAAGTGTGTCGTCTAGGGTCTCTGTGCCTCTTTGTCACCTGCGGAGTGTGTGGTCTAGGGTTTCTGTGGCTGTGTCACCTGAGGAGTGTGTGGTCTAGGGTCTCTGTGGCTCTGTGTCTCCTCAGGTGGTTGTGGTCTAGGGTCTCTGTGGCTCTGTGTCTCCTCAGGAATGTGTGGACTATGGTCTCTGTGGCCTCTGTGTTCCCGGAAGAGTGTGTGGTCTAGGGTCTCTGTGGCTGTGTCTCCTAAGGAGTGTGTGGTCTAGGGTCTCTGTGTCTCTGTGTCTCCTAGGACTGTGTGGTCTAGGGTCTCTGTGGCTCTCTGTCTTCTGAGGAGTGTGTGGATTAGGTCGTTGGCTCTGTCTCCTGAGGAAAGTGTGGACTATGGTCTCTGTGGCTCTCTGTCTCCTGAGGATTGTGTGGTCTAGGTTCTCTGTCGCTCTGTGTCACCTGAGGAGTGTGTGGAGTAGGTTCTCTGTGGCTCTGTGTCTCCTGAGGAGTGTGTGGTCTAGGTTCTATGTGGCACTGTGAAACCTGAAGAGTGTGTGGTCTAGGGTGTTTGTGGCTCTGTCTCCTGAGGAGTGTGTGGTCTAGGGTCTTTGTGGCACTGTGCCACCTGACGTGTGTGTGTTCCAGGGTCTCTGTGGCTCTGTCTCCTGAGGAGTGTGTGGTCTAGGGTCTCTGTGGCACAGTGTCACCTGAGGAGTGTGTGTTCTACGGTCTCTGTGTCACTGTGTCTCCTGAGGATGTGTGGTCCAGGT
>NW_027632856.1:0-10022 GCF_902686455.1 Sciurus vulgaris | reverse complement strand
CAGAGTGGGCATTATGTGAAGGCCAGAGGTCACAACAGGGATATTATGTGTCGAGGCCACTATGAGGACATCATGTGCGATTCAGAGGCCACAGAGAGGATATTATGTGAGTGACAGAAGCCACTGTGACCCTATTATAGGGACTGTCAGAGCCCACAGTGGAATATTTAATTAATGTTAAAGGCCACAGTACAGCATTGTATTAATTTTAGATGCTACGTATGGATAGCAAATCAATATTAAATAATACAGGGGCAGCTATTAGTTTAGGGTTAAGGTTACATTACATTATATTACATTATTATTTAAGTTAATATTAAGGACCACAGTGACATATTATATTTAAATATTCCATTATGTAATGATATTAATAGGTCAAAAGGCAATGGTTATATTAGTTTTAGATGCTATATATGGACATTACATTAACTTAAAAGTAAAAGGCCAGCTACAATATTAATTTTAGATGTTATGGTACAGACCACAAATTAATATTCAAGCATATAGGGTAGCTATGATATTAGATTTAGATGCTATGATATTGGTATTACATAAATATTATAAGGCCAAAGGGTACTTACTACATTACCTAATCACAGGACACCTAATGTATTAGTTTTATATCCTATAGTATGGATATCATATTTGCATTAAAGACCACAGAACACCTATCATACAAATTTCAGAGGCTAGACTATGAGTATTAAAGGTCATAGAGCATCTGTTTAATTTTAGATGGAATAACAGGAACATTATATTAATATTAAATTATTATATTAAGAAATTATTATATTAAGATATATGTCCACAGGGCAGCTACTACAGTGTGGATATTATATTAGTGTTAAAAGCCCCAAGGGAACAATTATATTACTTTTAGATATTATTATATGCATATCATACTAGTATTAAAGTCCACAGTACTGGTAATATATTATATTCAGGGTGCTATATTATGAATATTATATTAGTATTAAAGGTCTCAGGGGAGATTTATAGCAGTTTCAGATGCCAAAGTATGAATATGTTATTAGTATGACTATGTTATTAGTAGTAAGGCCATGGGGGAGCTATTATATTAGTTTTAGTTGCAAAAATATGGATATCATATAGGTATTAAAGGCAACACAGAAACTATCACATTTATTTTGGAGACCACAATACAGATATGATGTTAACATTAAAGGCTAAACATCCACTATTGTATTAGTTTTGGATGGTACAGTACAGGTATTGTATTAATAATAAAGTCTACAGGGCAGCTATTATATCACTCTGAGATGTTTTAGTATCTATACTGAAGGAGTTAAAATTTAAGTGCCCATAATTAAAGCACAGAATCTGTAGTCTAGCAAATGAACTTAGGAAAAGAAACAAAGAGGGACAGGTCTGAGGCCTGAACATACCTAAACAAGCCTAAAATAAGACTGCCAAAGCATCAAAAACTAACTGGCCGTGGAGGATAAACAATCGCCACAAGGCCGTGGACCATCTGTGTCACCCACTCTCCCCCTTCGTCCCTTTTCTTTAAGGTTAACTTGACCCCTGCTAACCAAAATAAACTGCCCTACCATACTGCTGGAATGTCAATTTGCACGTACTACTTGCTGATGTAATCAATGTAGTCATGTGCCCGCTTATGTTTGAATCAGCCAATTATGTGTACCCACGCCAAACTCCCTAACTTTTCCTATATAAACCCCTGACTTCTGAGCCTCGTGGTCAACTCCTCTATCTCCTGCGTGAGATACGTGTTGGCCCGGAGCTCTGTTATTAAAGTGCCTCAAGCTTTTGCATCAAGCCCGTCTCTCGTGCTTCCTGGAGCGCTCCATCCTGAGACTCGAGTAAGGGTCTTCCTTTTGGGGGATCCTACAATACTACTAATAAAGGCCACGGGCAGATACCACCGTGGTACATAGTGGTGCTGCAGTACAGATACCACATCAGCTTTAAAGATCACAGGTCAGCTGTGTATTAGTTTAGATGCTGCAGTGTGGACATCATATTGCTATTAAAGGCCACAGGGTGGTGTCAGTCTTAGATGGAGTAATGTAGATACAGCATGAATAATAAAGGCCACAGAGTAGCTATTAGGTTATTTTTAGATACCATGTGTGGATAGGATATTAACAGCCACAGGCGGCTATTATATCTGTGTCTGATGCTGTCACATGGGTACTGTATTAATATTAGGAGCCAGAGAACAGCTATTATATCAGTGTTTATGTTATGAAATCCTATTATTATTGAAGGCCATAGGGAAGCTATTTTATCAGTTTTAGATGCCACAGTACGCATGTTATGAGGAAACCAAAGGTCAAATGACAGCATGAAATCAGTTTTAGATGCTACAGTTTGGATACCACAATATTATTAAAGGCCATAGGGTACCTATTATATTAGTTTAAGTGACTGAAATATATATATTATATTAGTTTTTAAGACTGGAAGGCAGGTAAATACTAGTTTAAGAGTTTATAGAATTAATTATATTAGTGACTTATGCCAAAGGAAAGGTATTGTGTAAGTTTAGCATGTAATATTCTGGCTAGTATATTAATATTAAAGGACATGGTACGACTATTACATTAATTACAGATGTTGTAGTACAGATATTGTATTAGTATGAAAGGCCATGGGCAGCACTTCTGTTTGTTTTAGATGTTATCATATGGATATCAGATTAATAATAAAGGTCATAGACAGTTATTATATTAGTCTCACATGCTATATATGGATATTTGGGTAATAAAATCCAGAAGGCAGATATTATATCAGTTTCTGATGCAATAATATGGATATAATACTACTATGAAAGACCATAGGGAAGTTACTCCATTAGTTTTAAATAGTATACTATGGATATTATGTACTTATTAAAGACACAGGGCAGATACTGTGTTAATAACAGATGCTTCACTATGAAATTCATGTTATTATTAAAGAGTAGAATGCAATAATAGTATGAATATTATATTAATATTAAAGGCAACATAACACGTATCATATTAGTTTCAGATTACATAGTGTGGATATAATATTAGTATGAAAGGACAGAGGGCATCTACCGTATTAGTATTAGATGCTACACTGGGTATATCACATTAATATTAAAAGACACAGTGTAGCTATTGTATTAGTTTCACATGCTACAGTATGGATATTTGATTAGTATTAAAGGTCACAGAGCAGATATTATATTAATTTGGAATGATATAGTATCAATATCATATTAATATAAAAGGCCACATAGTATAAGATTCAGAAGTATGATATTAATACTAAAGACCACAGACTCATTATTGTATTAGTTTTAGATGTTGTAGTCTATTACATTAGAATTAAAGGCCACAGGGAAGCTGAACATTAGTTTTAGACGCTATTATATATAAATATTAACTTCACAGAAGAGCTATTATATTAGTATTAGATGCTATAGTATGCATACAACATTAGTTATTGTATTATAGATTTTATAGTTTGGATATCACTTTAGTAATGAAGGACACAGAGAAGCCATTAGTTTTTGAGGACACAAAATGGTTCTCATATTAATATTAGCGGCAAAAGGACAAATAATATATTAATTTTAATTAATATATCATGGATATAATAATACTAAGGAAAGAGACAGGTACTTCATTAGTATTAGATGCTAGAGTGTGAATATATTAGTAGTAATGAACAAAGGGCAGGCATTATGTTAGTTTTAGATGCAATGATATGGATTTCACATTAATGTTAAAAGCCCAGGGCAGCTCTTATATTAGCTTAATGATAGAACCCAACTTTCCTGTCTCTCCATGTAGACATGTGCAACTCTGCAATTTTTCACACTGTAGAAATCAAATGTCTTGGATCTGCAAGTAGATATGATCAGCCTTAAGAATCCTGCCATTCGATTATCAAGAATACAAGCAACAATAGGTGTTGGAGAGGATGAGGGGAAAAAGGCACACTCATGCATTGCTGGTGGGGTTGCAAATTAGTGCAGTCACTCTGGAAAGCAGTTTGGAGATTCCTTAGAAAACTTGGAATGAAACCACCATTTGACCCAGCTATCCCACTCCTTGACCTATACCCAAAGGACTTAAAATCAGCATACTACAGAGATACAGCCACATCAATGTTCATAGCTGCTCAATTCACAATAGCCAGATTGTGGAACCAACCTAGAGGCACCTCAGTTGATGAACAGATAAAGAAACCGTGTTATATATATACAATGGAATATTACTCAGTCATAAATAATAAAAAGATTATGGCATTTGCAGGCAAATGAATGAAATTGTAGAATATCATGCTAAGTGAGATAAGCAAATTTCAAAAAATGAAAGGACGAATGATCTCGCTGATAAGCAGATGATGACACATAATGGGGGGTGGGAGGGAGGCAAGAATGGAAGGAGGGATAGTATAGAGGGAAAAGAGGGGTGGAAGGTGTGGGGGGAAGGGAAAAATAACAATGAATCAAACACCATTACCCTATGTGAATGTGTGATTACACAAATGGTATGCTTCTACTTCATGTACAAACAGAGAAACAAGTTGTACCCCATTTGTTTACAAAAAAAAAGGAAAAGGAATCCTGCCATCTGGGCAGGGCTGTGACTCAGTGGTAGAGCACTTGCCTTGCAAACGTGGGGCACTGGGTTCAATCCTCACTACCACATAAATAAATGAATTAAATAAATGAATTTTGTCCATATGCAACTAAAAACTTTCTAATTTTACAGACGAACCCTGCCATCAGAGAACTCCATGTTCCTGAGCATCCACCTGGATTTCATCGGTCCTGCACATCTCAGTCTCTGACTCCCCACACGAGCCAGAAGACCTGTGATTCTTTCCATGATAGAGCACAGGAACTCTGACTCCACAGCTAGATACAGAACGCCTGAGTATCTTGGAATTATACACAGTAATTCCCTTCTCTCCATATACATCTGAACACTGCTTGTCCTACATCATAAAACTCCATTTCCCTGACTCAAAAAGTGTAGATCCCTGTGAATAATGCCATCAATAGAAAAACAGTATCCTGTCTTTTCAGAGTTCAGTCTTGTGCTTCCTTCCCATTTAGATACCATATTCTCTGGCTCTCCACGAAAAACTCAGCATTTCTACAAGTTCTGAAACTTTAGAAAACCAGTTTCCTGATTCTTCATATAGAGCCCACCAGGTTTCAGTGTCCTGCTAGCACAGAATCCCAGTTCCTTGCATCTCTAAACAGACTACAGCAGCCTCGGGTGTCCTGAATTAGTAGATTCCCAGTTCTCTGGCAATCTGTGAAGATGCTGTAGTCCTGAACATTGAGCCACGATAAACCTCCAGCTCGCTGACTCACCATGTGGAGCCAAGCAGCCCTGTGAATCCTGCAAGCGCAGAACATTAGCTCCATGGAACTCCACGTAGAACTCAACATCCTTGCACAGTCTGCCATCACTAGAGCCAATGTTCCCCACCTCTCCACCAAGAACACAGACATCTGCCATCACAGGACTCCAGTTTCCAGCTTGGAATGCAGAGATCACCAACCCTTGGGGTCCTGTTACCATAAGACATATTTCCCCATTACTGCACATAAAGACCAGGATCCCTATGTGTTCTGCCATCATAGAATCCCATTTTTCTGATTCTCCATGTAGATTACTGTAGCTCCTCAAACCCTGCAATCATAGAATCCAAGTTCTCTGACTTTCCAAATAGGGCTAAGCAGACCTGGGCAGACTGCCAACTTAAAATATCATTACATCCCACTCTTCATACCGTCCAGCAGCCCCATGAATCCTGAAATCTAAAGTACCTATATTCTATGGCTTTCTAAGTAGAGTCCATCTGCTCTGGGAATTATGACATCCAAATAATGTTCCCTGGTCCTCCTCCTAGAACCCAGAAGAGCTGCCTATCCAGTTCCCTTTCTCTCATCCAAGAGCAAAGAAAATTGCAAGTCCTGAATTCATAGAATGCCAGCTCCTTGGGTCTTCAACAAGAATCCCAGTAGCTGGGAGTTCTGAAATCAGACATCCAGTGCCTTTTCTCTCCACATAGACCCTCAGGACCCACAGAGATGCAAAACCTTCCATCATAGAACCCCATTCTCTGGCATCCAATGCAGAGCCCAGCAACCCAGTGTATCTGGTGAGCACACAGTCCAGCCCCCTGATGACCACATAAAGGTCACCAAAACTGTGAGTACTGCTATCACAGATTTCCACCTTCCTGGCACTCAGGTAGAGCCCAGCAGCACTGGCAGGCCCTACATCATTAACACCTAGGGCCCTCTCTCCAGATAGAGGTCTGCGTCCCTGTGAGTCTTACCATTCTAGAACCTCATTCTCTGTTGCTTCACAAGTATCCTCCAGCCCAGCATATCCAGTCATATTAGGCTCTACATCCCTGATGTTTGCACAGAGCTCAGTAGCACTGCATATAATCATATTATAGAAATCAAATTCCCTGACACTCCAGATAGACTCAAGTAACCCTGGAAGTCCTTCCATTAGAGAAAGTTCGCTGGATTTCAGAAGGGGCCCGAAGCATTGGGAGTCCTTCCACTACCTAGTTTCCTGGAGCACCGCAGAGAACCCAGCAAACCTGGGTGTCGTGTCATCACATATCCCAATACAACAGTCTGCAAAAACGACAATTTTCTGAAAACTCTGAGCAATGGAAATAGGTTTCTTATTTTCAATTTCAGAAAGTTACTGTGTTATGAAAAATTTAAAAGAGAAAGAAAGAGAAACATTTTTTAAAAAACCAGACTCCCCGAATGTCAGCCACAATGTCCCAGTGCCTGGAGACCCGATTCCTAGGCTAATCTCAGAAATGAGCACAGGTCATGACCTCTGTCCTTCAAGTTCCAGGAGTTA
The DNA here is from genome assembly GCF_902686455.1 of Sciurus vulgaris. Classification (NCBI taxonomy): domain Eukaryota; kingdom Metazoa; phylum Chordata; class Mammalia; order Rodentia; family Sciuridae; genus Sciurus; species Sciurus vulgaris. The sequence goes on along the minus strand of NW_027632856.1, from coordinate 3,150 downwards.
CAAGGACTGCCTCTGTAGAGGAAGAGGAGCTCCGAGGCCACCAAGAGTCCCTCCAGCTAATTACAGCCTCCACCGGAGACGCGGGCTCCGGGGCAGCGCAGACCCTTCTGCGTTAAAGAGGCGACCGGTCGCCCTCGCGGTCAGCCGGGAGCTGCAGTTCTCCGCCTGAGCTGCACCTCGGGACCCGCCACGCTCAACGCGCCGCCGGGCTGGTAAGCTGGCCATTGGGCCGCGCGTCCCCAGCGCGCCCCGTCCCCCGCTCCGCAGCGGCAACAGCCCCGCGACCCGCCGCCCCGCCGCCTCGCCCATGTCCCCGCGCCGCCTGGCAGTCCGCGTTCCGACGCGGCACCAGTCGCTTCCCACGGACGCACGCAGAGCCCCGCTCACCTGGGTGAAGGCGCTCACGCCGGACAGCCGACAGGGACCCGGGCATCCCAGACGAGGTGAACGTGCGCGCGGGGCAGCAGCGGAGGGCGCGAACGAAGCCGCAGGTGCGCGCGGCGTCCCGCCCCGCCTCCCGCCGCGCCCCCTGGACGCCGAAGGGCCGGTCTCTTTCCAGGTCACTGTGCACACAAGCTGCGGGTACTAGGTGAGCGGACTCGGGGCCTGTGATGCACTCCGAAGTGGTGCGCAAGAAGCAGCCGGCGACTCCTACAGCTGGAGGTTCCGTGGGATGACTTGGGCCAGTCGGTGGACAGTGGAGTAGCTCCCTTCGGGGTGGCGCGTGGCTGCTTCTGCAGCCATCCTGGTTTAGAGAGCATTCTGGCCCCAGTTGTCCTGGGACTATTTTCCTCAATAGGACCGCAGTTCTCTGGTTCTAAATGTAAAGCCCCACAGCGCTTGGAGTCTTTCCACTAGAGAACCCAGTTTGCTTTTTCCTTCCCCCCGCCCTTTGGATATTGATAGGCCTTCATTTTACTCATTTATTTATATGTGGTGCTGAGAACTGAACCCAGTGCCTCTCCCATGCTAGGCAAACGCTCTACCAACTGAGCCATAACCCCAACCCCAAGAATCCCAGTTTTCTTGATTTACAGCAAGAACCCAGGAAACCTGAGAGCCACACCATCATGGAACCCCTCTCCCTTGGCTTTTAACTTAGAATCCAGAATCCTGGGGAATCCTACCATCACCGAATCCCAATTCCCTGGGTCTCCACCTAGAGTCCAACAGCCCCTTGAGTCCTGCCATCACAGAAACCTTGTTCCCTGGAACTTCACAAACAGTCCTGCTGGTTCTTCCAACATAGACTCCATCTTCACACTCTTCAACTAGAGTCCAATTGCCCTGGGTGTCCTGCCATCATAGAACCCCAGTTCTTTGGATCTCCATTTACATCCCATAAACTCTGTCTGTCCTCTCTTCATAGAACCCACATCCCCTGATTCTTCATGTAGAACCCAGCAGCCCTTGATGTTCTCCCATTATAGAAGTCCCCTTTCCTCCATTTACATGTAGACCCCAGCAGCCCTAGAAATCCTGACATCTTAGATTTCATGTTTGCTGGCTCTCCATGCAGAACATAGCAGCCCTACAATCCTGTCATTATATAACCCCAGCATCCAGGCTCTCCACATAGAGCCCAGCAGCATTGCACATTCCAGCAAGGTAGAATGCAAATTTTCTGAAGCTCTACATAGAGTCCAGTACCCTGGTTAACTTTACATCACATGAACCCACTTCTTTATATCTCCAAGTAGACTCTAATGCAATTATTCATATTGAACTCAGCAGTCGTGAAATATTTGGCATCATAAGACCCCTGGCTCACCACATACAGTCAAGCAACCTTAAAAGTTCTGCCATCATAGAAACCCAGTTCCCTTGCTCTCAACAGAGAACCATAGCACTGTGAGTCCAGGCATTTAACACAGTTTACTTGGCTCTCCAAGTAGAGATCAAAACCTCTGCTAGTGCTACCAATATAGATACCAAGTTTCCAGAATCTCTACATAAGTCCCAGCAGTTGTATTTTTCTTGAAATCCAGAAACCAGTTCTGTGCTCTTCTGAAGTACTCATCAGCATGGCAATTTCTGTCATTATAGAAGATCAATTTTGTGGAATGCAGATAGAGCCCAGAACTCTGCACATCCTTCCATCAACAGAACCCCTGTCTCATGGCTTTCCATGTAGGGTGCATTAGCCTTGGGGACCCTATGATCATAGACTCCAGTTCCCTATTATTCTCATAGAACTTAGCTGCTGTGTGAGTATGCCATCATAAAACCCAGTTCCTTTGAATTTCATGAAAATCCTGCAATACTGTTGGTTCTGCCATCTTCTACTCCAGTTCCTAGGCTCACAGGTAAATCCCAGCAGTCATTGGAGTAGTTTCATTATAGAAACCCAGTTTTCTCCCTCTCAATGAAAATATGAGCATCCTAGGGTTTCTGCCATAAAGAGACTCAGTTTCCTGGGTCTTCCCATGGATCCAGCATATTGTGGGATGTCTTCATGGATTCATGCATCTTGGGGGCCCTGACATAGTAGAATTCCACTTTCTTGCTCTCCTGCTTGTGTGTCCTTCAAGCAAAGAAGTCTATTTCCCTGGGTCTCCATACAGAACCTAGTACAGCTGGATGTCCTGTCATCATAGAACGTCATTCCATGGCTGCCCACATAGAGATCAGCAATTCTGCAATTCCCAATATCATAGAATCTCAGTTCCCAGGTTACTCTGGGCTAAGCTTCAGGTGGATACTGCCACCATACAAATTTAGTTTCCTCTCTCTCAATTTAGAACTCAATTTTGTTACATCTTCTATCCATCGAATATAATAACCCTGGCCGGCTCCCACTAAGAGCTCTGGTTATCACAAGTTCAGCAATCTTAAAACCCTAGTTTCCTGTTTTTTTTTTTTTTTTTTTTCTTTTGTGGTGCTGGGGATTTGAACCCAGGGCCTTGTGCTTGTAAGACAAGCACTCTACCAACTGAGCTATATCCCTAGCCCTAGTTTCCTGGTTCTGATCATAGATGCCAGCTGCCCTGGCAGTCCTGCCATCATAGAAGCCAAGTTACTTTGCTCTCCATATAGAGATCAAAATCCCTGCAGATCCTGACACCATGATATTTAATTTCCCTGGATCTCCAAGTAGATTCCTTAGTATTTCTAGTAATATCATTAGAGAACACCATTTACATGACTCAG